>NC_034438.1:72979252-73250663 GCF_002078875.1 Numida meleagris
TTGCCTTCCTTGCCTTCCTTGCCTTCCTTGCCTTCCTTGCCTTCCTTGCCTTCCTTGCCTTCCTTGCCTTCCTTGCCTTCCTTGCCTTCCTTGCCGTGATTTCATATGCACTTATATATATGAAGCTTAGCAGCAATTTCTGCTAAATTATATTGATTTTTTTACTCTTAAATAAAAGTAAAGTAGACTCAGTGCTGCTAACTCTTTATTTATGTTAATTTCAAAGACCATTTTTAAAGAAGTGATTTCTATGCACTGCATGCTAACACTTCAATAGATTCTGGAAAAATATGAATTTTATCCTACAGTCTGCAAGATTTCCCACTGAGTATAATGAAGGTTCATCTGGTAACGAATCAACATCTATAGTCTATGTATTTTGCATTTAATTTACCTTATTGCATTTTATAAATTTCTTTTTAAATCTGTAGATATTAATTTTAATGCTTTAATTCTATAAATGTACATATTTGACATGCATTTAAAAAGTAAATGAGAAGTTACACATAGCTGGAGTGAAAAGAAGACAGAATAGCAACAGAGTAAAACTACGTGTATTCAGTTATTTTCTTATCCTGGAGATAAATATGAACATTGCATGCCATTTTGATGATATTTAGTCTCTTTTATTTTGAGAAAAAAATATATACTTTTCTAACTATTAGCACAAAGATAAAACACCTCTGCTCTGGGTCCTCCCTTGTTTGTGGCAACAGGGACTCTGAAAGATGTCCAGATGACAGGTTGAGAATCGTCTTGGTATGGGTTTAAGATGGCTTTTCAGGTAGAAAATGGGTTGAAAAGCTAGAAAGGCTTTCTGGATGCTTCTGCTTTTACCACAGCTTTGTCTCCATAAATTATGGTGCTCAGCTGATGTTTGATGTCTTTCTGTATGCCTAACATAAGTCCGTTGACTGATAAAGCAAAAACAAACAAACAAACCATTAAGAATTGCCATAACAGAAGTGCCAGATTTTTTGATGAGTGTGACAGTAAAATGCTTACTTTGAAGTTTTAATAATTTCAGTCAAGATTAAGGAGGAGGAGAAAAATGCGGTACTAATGAATGTATCTTAAACTCCTAAAGATCACCTGCGCCATCAGAAATGTCAGCTTGCAGACAAATTTTGATTCCATGTCCCCACACTAATTAACACAAAATGACCATACATATGAGTTTTTTGAGAACATTTTTAGCTATTTCTGATTTCTGAAGACTTCTTAGTAAATCAGGACTCCTGTTTCTTGAGCAACATCTTGAGGAAAACAACGAGAATGAAACTTGACACCTTCTGACAAACAGAGGAGATAAAGCAGTGAAAATACATGTTTTTCTATTATGAACTCAATAAGAACAGTGTGCTTTCATCAGCCTCCTTAGAATTTAATGGAACATCTTTGTGCCATGTTGATAGCACACTTTTGACTTGAAGTATCTGGAAAGCTTTGTAATATCCAGGGCTTTTGAAAGTGAGAGATGTTGTTGATAGTTCAAGATGCAATACAGTCTGTTAGCAGGATAGGGTGTTTCTCTTTAGATGCAGGTGAATTGACTGTGAAAGGCCATGTGAGGTTGTATGGCAACTGTTGAGAAAGCTGCCTATGGTCTGAGAAGAAAATTCTCTCAGTTGCAACAGGATTAAGCCTTAGGAGCCTGTAGTGCTTGGCAGCTCAGGAAATTCAACCTCATACGTTTCACTGAAGATGAAAGTAACTGCCTTGTGTGCTGCTCTTTTGGGGGCCAGGGGTTAATACTTGCAAATATTTCTGCGACACCTAAATAAACCTAAAGTAAGGATTTCTAGAGATTGTGCCAACATGCAATTCGTTGTATAAATAGCTGTTCAAATGTAAATACTGGAAGAAGAGTAAAGCTATACAAGTATAGCCTTTTGCCTGTACTAATACAGTCTTCTGTGCTGCAGCCTCATTCAGCCAGGCAAAATACTCTAGTAGATACACTACACTGTTCATTCCAATATGCAAGCCAGCTTTTTTGGGTGGTCATGCGTGGAACCTGAGGTTGGACATGATGATCCTTATGGGTCTCTTCCAACTTGGGATATTCTCTGATTCTCTGATCAAGGAGTAACAAAAAAGGTATGGCTCTTTAGTTAATATTAGTGACAGAACACCAACAAGATTCCTAGAAGTGCAAGAGACATGGAAATTGAACCACTTCTAATTGAAAGTAACATTTATTGCATCTTGGTTGAACCACTGGTAGTAAATCCTGAGTTACTTTTTTCTCTAAAGAGTATGAAATTTAAATTCTGGCATGCAGTGGATTTCTGAGTCTCTTCCCATTTCCTCTTGAGAGTGCTAACCATATATTTGGTTATGAAATGAGAGACAGATTGAGATGGCTTAGCAGGAAATTTTTTTTGTATATTCATCACCTGCAAGGTACTGTATAAGAAAGATATTTGAAAATCTACATCCAGATATCACTTTTTACTAATGTAATTCTGATCATTAAAAAACATTGGGGTTGGCTTCAGTGGAAACCATACTTCCATACTTAATGGAATTAAAAGTTGAATTCAGTTCTGAGCACTGTATCTTAGGTACAAAATAGAATAGAAAAATGAAGAAGAAATGTTTTTTGGAGAAGTCTACTGATTTTCCTCAAGAATTTTAGAATGCCTCAGTCTTACATAATGAGTTTATAAAAATTTATGTTTTTAGGGAAAGTATTTCCTATGTTATATTGCAATAAAAATAGTAAATATAATTCATCAGACATTGCTACTTCACTGATGTTAATGATGAGAGGGACAGTGGCAACTGGAAAAAGCAGTGCTTTTGGGTACATAAAATAATTATGGCTATGTGCCCAAAAGGGGAAAAAAATAATTAAACATATATTTTTATCATTTCAAAATCAAATTCTGTGAAGACTAGACCTTTCTCTTTAAAAATGCTGTTTTACTTTCATTCAATACACGTTTTCCTTCAATTCTTTGACAAACCTTAAAGGAAGGTCTGAAGTTGAAAGTGCCTTTTGAGTTTTTACTTTTTAAAAAAGTTCTGGATTTTTCAGTCACTTCACACTGTCAGTTTAGACGCCTTCATTAACTTTTCAGACATTTTTGGAAGTCTTGCTGTCATTATCTTTCCCTACATTAGTCATTAGTCTTTGCCACCTTTGTGACAGTCCTACAGTAAGATGCTGAAAGGAAATATTTCTTTATGAGACATGTGGATTCTCCTACAACTAAATGGACTCTTGATATGAAGGAATTTTATGAAATAACCTGGTATTTTTGAAAACAGCACAGTAATTGTATTTTAACAACTTATTTTATGGGATGATCGATTTCGGATCTCTATATCATTTTTTGTTTGGATTGGAAGGGACCTTTAAGATCATCTAGTTCCAAATCCCTGCTATGGGCAGGGACACCTCATTACATTAGGATACTGGGTATAATTATGTGTGCGGAGTTTGCTAATCTGAGGTGGAACAATCTTTTTAGGTTGTTGTACTGATTTATTCAGTAGAAAAGTGAATGATTATTCCAGATTGATACCAAAGTCTGTCCAGCCTAAGTGCTGGGCAGAAGCATGGAGATGCCTAGAGGACATGAAGTGCCACAAAAGCAGAGCACATTGAGGCCAGCTGTTTCAAAGTGCCCTCTCAAGTTCCCAGCAACATGTAACTCAGGACTTGCTATCTTTTATTCAATAGCCTGGTGTTTTTTCCTCTCCCACTGAGTTATCCAGTTGTTTCATGAATGTATGTAATTACCTGATAGCCACAGTGCTCTTTGACAAGACCTTCCAAAGCCTGACTGTACCTTGTGTGAAGAAATAAAAAATTTGCAAAGGGCAAGAAGAGGGGAGCACAGCATGCAGTGGGCTCCTTGGTTGTTTTGATTGTGTTTCTATTTCTTCCAGTTTAAAAGGTTAAGGAAAGCCTGTGCGCTCCAAGTGACTTGTGACTGACTATGTGGGTCACTGCCAGCAAACTTTCCCTTAGTCATCTTTTCTCCAGACTGAAGAGAGCTGCTAAATAACTCCTCGGGAAGATATTATATTGCATCTTTGATAATCTGTTTTGCACTTTCTTAATTTTATCTTCTTTTTGTCCTCTTTGAGACACATCCAGAGTTACACATAGGAACAAAACACTACAGTTCCTTGGATTTTCGCTGTGGCATAATGCTCTTCACTGGTTTTGAAAGCTACCCTTTCTTTCTTTCTTTTTAAATAGTGTTTAACATCCATTTGTTACTGAGTACCACTGTTTACAGAGAACAGATTATGACAGCTTTAAGATCTGGATGATAATATCTACTTCAGTGTTTCCCATTATTTTATGAGAGTTTATGTTCCCTGCCTTATGAATAACTAACATGGGGTAGCTTCAACAGTAATGTCTACTGGTCATAAACTGTATCACAGCTATCACGGTGAGTAGGCTATTACGGCCTGAGTATTCAAATGTCTTGATGCCATCTCTATCTTGAATCATGTGAGTTGCCTAAAACTATGATGATGAAGCAGCTGGTCCTATATGCATGTGTAGCAATGAATGTGCACAAATGAGATAATATTATTTACCAAAATATAGTAGTGCATTTTTTTCAGTGCAAAAGTTGTTATTATAGATGGGAGAAATCCACTACTATACAATATACAGGGAAATTGGAAAACCTTGGAAAACCCCATGCATTTTTGTACAATTTCAAGTTTTATTTTTCAAAGAACAACTACATACAAATATTCCCTTGTCCCCCAGCAATAACAATAAATCTCTTGTCAGAGCTGTGCATAGTATTTCCTGAGTGTGCGTAGTTAAGAATTCAAAAATGTACTGTTTTATCCACTTAAAAAAATGAGTTCCTAGGGAATCAAAGGTACTATTAATAGTGTGAATGTCTGCACAAATGAAAACCTTGCATATGGAGCCTGGCATAGCAATTATCAATGGGAAGAAAAATATAAAGTATGTGATTTAACATATCATTGTTTTAAATGCATATATTTTTATTAGCACTATGTTATCTAAAAACTAAATCTTGGCTTTGGGGATAAAATTAGATCCTTAAAATTAATCATCCTTCTATTTGTACATGCTGCTAGCATCGAGTGATGTAACATAATTTGCCTTCTGCTTGAAAAGGGTGTTCTAATGTACGTTTTGATAACTAATGTACGTTTAGATAATTAATATCTCTGTGGAACTATTCAGATACCATTGGTGTTTCATGAGGCATCTTAGCTTTCTTATAATATTGGAAATACACAATTTAATTTGGTATGTAAACCAGTTAGTTTGTGATTTTCTTATGAAGATATTTTGTCTTTTAAACAGTGTTATTGTGAAGATAAAAATACACAGCGAATTGCTCCACTGTTATTTTACTCCAGTTTTAATGAGACTACTTACAGATTACGGAGGTTTTTGCAGCATCAGTGGGAGAAATGGAAATGGAAGTGAAGTGTAGGAAATTAGAGAGAAAAATTACAGTATATAGTTGAAATAGAAAAGGAATAATACTGTAGGATGTTGATTCCTGCCACTCCCTTACTTACCAACTTCATGTCTAATACAAAACCCGTCTTCTCTAGAAATTTACTAAACACTAAAATTGTCATCTGTATTACAGCTACTGTACAATTACTATAGTCATCCAATATTTCTTTGTTTTTATTTTATTTTACAATAAACAATTGCCTTAAAAATGTATTAATGGAAAGGAAGGTTGTAAGGTAAATATTTTCACAGCAGTCAGAAGTTTGAATGAATTTCATGTAGACTGTGGCTAATTTATAGTTAGCCACCTTTGGGAAAGCTATTCATAATGCCATGTGGCAAAGTACAGGCTTCCTCCCTGAACCTAAGCAAACTACCTCCTAGCAAATAAGATGACACTGTTGTTGTTGGTGATGACGTATAACTCCAGTGAGTGTTAAAGTAATAGTGGCAATACGTTGCCTTTGGTTAATAAGGACTCATGAGTTTAATACGTTGTGAAACACTTCCAGCACAATTGTTTGGGCTTTCATTTATTTGCAATAATGACAAGTTTGTAGAATTCATGGTTTCACTCTACCAGGTCTCAGAGACAACTTAGCAAACAAAAGCCAGCAAATGCTCTACAAATATCTACCCTAAGAAACAGAGTTTATTCATGTCTTGTGTTCATTTCTTGACCACTGCCTTTACTATAATCTGTTAGTGCTGCTTCAGCATCTATGTAAAACGCAGACAACTGATAAGATTCTTTTGTAAATCCCACATAATGTTATTAGCGTATTTGTGACATGTTAAGGACCAAATGATCACTAATAGCACTGGGAGCAAAAATGATGTCCTCTGATTTCATTTCTGAAAGTAAATGTGGTATATCTGAGTTTGAGTGACTAGCTTGAAAAATAATGTGGCCTCCTGGCAGGCAGCAAACCTCTCTAGAGAAGTCATCAGGGTGGCAGATGGGTGCCTCAGTGTCCCTCAACAAAGACTGTCCAATTACTAAGACTCTTTTTTTTTCAGTGGCACTGGTCATGATTTGTGTCCTCACTGGTCCTTACTTGGACTTTCTTAGTGTCATCACCCCTTTCCAGTTCCAAGCTACTATCCATAGCTTCTTTTTTCTCCCACATCAGTCTGAAATCTATTAGCTAGTGGAACTTTAAGGATGATGGGGAAGGCTTCTTTTTTTGCCCCAAGCAGAGATGAGAATCCAGCCTCCCTTACCCTGTTCATGTTACCCTTTGTCTGGTCAGAAGCATGCTTATCACCGTTCCTTGGCTGGGCCCCAGGACAGGGTTATCTGTCTGCCCACAGAACTATGTGATACCAGCCATCAATTTCCCTCTCTAACTGCTGAATGCAGCTCAGCCTGGCAACCTCCTCTCTCAGCCTGGACAGCTGCTCAAGAAGATCATCCAGTTGGGTGCAGCTGCACCCATGGCACTGCCTCAGTCCCATAGGTGGCCTCTAGATCCTCGAGCCAAAGGTCTGGGCAGCCCTCTTGCTCCTCAGAAGGTTTGTCTTGGAGAACGCATCAGACTATTGAGGCTGTGGGAACCCTGCCTGAATTTCTGCCTCTGCCTGTCTGCCATGCTGTGTGATCACCACATTGGTACTAATGGAGAGCTTTCCCTAGCGACCCAGGATGAGAAGAGCAGCGTGCACTGCTTGCCACCCTGTGTGAACTGCCCATACAACAGCTGTGCCATGCCCTTCTGATGTGCTGCATCCAGTTTGCCCGTCCTGTTTGCTCTGCTCCTTGCTTGCTGCTTTTCCTTGAGCAAGGGGTGACCCTGTGCTGCTCCTGGCTATGCCTTCACTGCCACTGCCACACGAACGCTAGTGGTGCCCGGCAGATGCTCTCTGACAGGGGCTACCTCTCAGCCCGCTGAAGCAATTCCCTGCTTCAGTGCAGAATGCACCTGCCCCAGAGCTGAGTGCCTCGCTTTCTTCTTAGTTCCTGCTTTTTTTATTTTTTTCCTTATTCTGATTTTTCCATTTAATTTCTTAGAGTGGATGAATTTTTATGTTGTGATAAGAACGCCTTTCATCCGTCTCCTCTCTTGTTCTGATTTTCAAGGCTGCCACATTTTGTGGAGCATCCTTTCCACATCATGTTTGCTTAAGCTTTAGAAGGAAAGCACACTAGAGAAAGAGAAGTGCTACTTATGGATAGCACTTTCCTCTGTTACTCCCACTCATTTCTAAGCAGCTGATTGGAGTATAGGGGCCTGATGTATGTCAGATGTATATGTAGGCAACTTCGTATGTATTTCTGATCTTTTGTTAAACAAATGGTGACAAGTGGAGAATGGTCCTTGATTAAAGTATTTCACTGGAAAGCAAACATCTTGAGTGTGCTTTTGAATAAGCAGATCCTAAGTGGTGTAAAATCTCAAAAATGTAGAGCAATTGTTCTGTCCAAATAATGAGACCACTGCTAGTGATGACAAGTTATAACTTCAAATGTTAGAAGAGTTATAGCACTGGTGGTCAGTTAAATAAAAAAGTGGGAGCAGAATTGAATTAAAAGCTGCTGCTTCCCGTACCTTTGGGAGACTAGCATTTATCATGTTTTTTATTGGAAAAAGCGAGAGAAAAAGATATTTTAAAGAACACTTCAAAAGCTGGTTTTGAAGTGTACCAGTTAAAAGCCAAGAATCTTCATTGTTTAACTCCAAATGTAAACAAATCAATGCTTTCTTCAGCTGGACAAAAGTTACAATCTAAAAGGAGAGAGAATTCTGGTTCATTGCTAAATGTGCTCCTTTTCTCTCTTACAGTTCTATAATACAGCAGATAACTGCTAAATGTGCCTTTTAAAATTTTCTTATGAATAAATCCATGGTGATTTTTTTCTTGGTTAAATATTTTAATGTATACATATATTAAGTTTTCAAAGAAGAGAGTAAGAAAGGGCTGACATGAAATAAGCAAAAAAATAGCAGGACTGAGGTCTGCCTTACATTACTACATTATGAGAAACTGGTCCTAAGTGATCTCCTGCGGGAGTGTTGTATCCTAATAATACCAACTGTTTTAAGGATATAATGATATTCAGAGGGTGTGAAGCCAGGAAGAGAGATGCTAGCTTTCCATGAGCTATTCCATATGAAATCTACCTGATTTGGGTTTTATAATTCATAGAGAAGATATTTCTAATTGCTTTCATTTTTGCTAGAAAGGGAGTGCTTACTACTAGTCTAGGATTTGACATGACAGGTATTTATATGTAATGCTGAGCAAAACACAAAATACACTTAACCTTTATTCAGTTGCATTGTAAATGTATTCCACTTCTTTCAAATGGAGTGAATTTTATTAATAACTTGTGATTGTTGAAATGTCAAGAGTATTTTATTTCTCTTTGAATTATCATTTCTCTGCTTGGGGTATTGGGTTTTGCTTATTGCTCCTGACATGGAAAGGAAGAAATGTAATCTTAAGTGAAATGTTCAGACTTCTTGTGAATAGGTAAGATATGTCTTTTAGATCAGCTCAAGTAATAGTTACGGAGCTGACATATGGAATGTGGAAGGAGATAGGAACCAGCAATGCATGGAAACTGAAATGTACTTCCATTTAAAAATATAGTCTCCCTGGGACTAAAAGAGTGATGTGCAGAACGTTGTCAGGTACTCCTGTATGTGGCATTTCCTTTTATTTCCACCAAGATAATTTCAAGGATGTTACTTTTGTGACATTATCACAATAATCTACTGCCAGCTTTCAGTGTTGAAATATGCTTGCTTGGGAGGAAATCTGAGATCTTCCAGAAACAATAAAAAAAACTCTAATCAGCAGTTTTGAATTTCATTCCATCTCTTCAGTTGTTGAAATATATTCCTTGTAAAATAAATGGTTCATCAGATGGACCTTATGCAGCTTTACCCTCTCACCACCTCAGAAATAAGTTATTCTGAGGCCCTGGAGCATGTCCAGAGAAGGGCAACAAAGCTGTGCGGGGTCTGGAGCAGAAGTCTTATGGGGAACTGCTGAGGGAGCTGGGATTGTTTGGTCTGGAGAAGAGGAGGCTCAGGGGAGACCTTATTGCTCTCTACAACTGCCTGAAGGGAGGTAGTGATGAGCTGGGGTCAGCCTCTTCTCCCATGGAAGAGAGGGAATGGCCTCAAGTTGTGCCAGGGGAGATTCAGGCTGGATGCTAGGAAATACTTCTCCGAGAGAGTGGTCAGGTGCTGGAATGGGCTGCCCAGGAAAGTGGTGGAGTCACCGTCCCTGGAGGTGTTCAAGAAATGTGTAGATGTCATATTAAGTGATACGTTTAGTGGACAAATATTGGTTGTAGGTGGACAGATGGACTGGATGATCTCGGAGGTCTTTTCCAACCTTGGTGATTCTATGATTCTATGATCCATTAGAATTTGAAGTTAAGGATTGCAAATTTTGTTGTTGTTTGCTTTATCCTGTACTTCCACAAACATGAAGACAAAAAATCCTGTACATTTACTTTTTTACTAGATAAGAAGTGGCATTTATTTGACCTACAGAAAAGAAAAAAATAAAGTAAGAAGAATAAAAGAAATGATATATTCCTAGTGTGGCTTTGTAAATAAACATGGTTCTGTCTATTATAAGTTTTATCACTTTTATCAGGTTTATTTTTTTACTGTCTTGGTAAAAAAAAAATCACGTGTGGAATATAACTGCTAGAGGAAAATTCTTCTTCAATGTCACTGAAAAATTCTTAGTAGTTAGGCTGCTCAAAATACTAGTTTTCTTGTTTATAATAGCACCATTTGACTTTTTAATGAGATTTATTTATTTTGTAGAAGTATATAGAGTGAACTCCTGCCTACGACATTTTACATACTAAACAGTTAAAAATTAAAGTCCTAGATTTATTCAATGCAGCAGCATGAATGGAAAACTTTGTAGATTATATATGGAGCCAAGAGCCATAAAACCTTGGACTCTGGCCCCATTTTGATGCTGAGAGGCCTTAATAATTTTTTGCACTTACACAGCACTTGGCAAACATTATTAACTTATGTTTCACAGAGTTCCTGTGAGGTACAGAGGTGTAATTATTTCACTTTTTCAAGTGGGAGAACCGAGGATAATGGAGGAAATGCTCTGCAATAAAACAAGTTCAGAAATGGAGAGGGAACCAAAGTCAGCTGGCTCTTGTTCCTGCTCCTAATCTGCAGATTAGCCTGGCCTATGGGATTAAGGCTACTTTCCAGTCTGTGGTTGTATGTGCTGAAATGCATGCCAGGAAGACGAGGAAGATACCCATCTGTAGAATCTACCTTTTATCACTGCTATCATTGCTTCATTTTGAGTATTAAGGGAATTTAACACGTGAAAAAAAAAAAGTCAATTCTAGATATGCAGAAGGCAATGGAGTGATAGCTTATTTTAATGTACTCTGAAATTCTGAGAGAAATTGTCGTAACATGACATGTGGTTCTCTAGTTTACTCATTGCAGCAACCCAAGGCTGTTACTTAATCTCCATGTGCTTCAGATTTCACCTTGCTTGTTTTTAACTAAGATTTAAGCCAATATGTGCTGCCAAGGTGTGGGATCTGAATCGAGGAAATCCTGGGTGTTTGCATGCTGCTTGGTGGCTCTCAGACTGATCTGGCTAAATCTCTTCTGCAGAAGCTTCTTGAGTATAAATTCCAAACTGGCTGGTAAAGTGCCCAATTTTCCATTCTTGTGCTTTGTCGAGAAGCACTGTGGAACATGAAGCAACAGGAACACTGATTTGCCTTTCTGACAGGTCTGAGTGCCTGGCTGTAGAGCAGGTGTAATATTTTCTCTGCTTGATTAGGATTTGCGGTAGCCTGCCAAAGTGCTTGGAGTACAGCATGTTAAACTTGTGCATCTATTCCTGCAAATATACCTGAGTTGCCTTGAAACAAGATTTTCCCATAGATCATCAAACAGCCTTTCGGTTTCTGGGATGAAATGGTGTAATACTAAAACATGCTATCCTTTTGCAGGATTCAGTAAACATTAATTTATTTACTTATTAGTTAATAACTTTTTGTTTTTAAATAATGTTTTTAGTTACAGTGCATCCTAGCATTTTTTTCAATATGTCACATACTCATAATAAGTTTTGATATAGTGAATTATCTTTTATGAAGTTGTTCTTTGTATTTTTTCAGTCTCCTACACCCTCAATCTTCCAGTAAATTATTATTTTGTCTGTATTATTCACATATTGTAATTACTTTGTTATCTGTAAAGTAATGGTAGGCTCAGTTTACTTCTTTCATCACTGCTAGAGCCTAAGTGAACACACTATAGTTCTTCTCATTACTGTTGCTTTGTTTTACTCCGTTTTAATGATAATTGCCCTTGTCTTTTCTTGTAATATTAACTGTGACATTTGTGGTTAAAAAGAGAGAGAAAAAAAATGTGATGGTAGGAAGAGATAAATTAGGCGGAATACTTTGCGAAATTAGTTGATAAAGAAATGTTTGTATTCCACATTATTAAATAACTGAATCAGAATTGATTATGTAAACACAATAGAACACACTGAGGAAAGGTTAAGCTGCTTTGCTGCAAGAGGTAGAGCAAGAATCTGGCTGAGACATTTTGCACTGTTTGGCTCCAGTGTAATTTCAGTCAAATGAAGACAAATGAAAAATTCAGTGTCTCTTTTTCTTGATAAGTTCTGGTTTTGCCCTCTAATGTGCTTTGTCTTGCTCCCTACTAGCTTATTTCTGTTGGTCCTTTTATCCTTGCATTTGATCTTCAGTAAGATAGTGATATTTATTTTTTATTTATCACATATTTTTATTCCTCTTTCCTGAGGAAATTTTCTCAGAGTGGCCAAATAAATAAACTTGATTAAAATTAAGGACTGTGTTGTGATACTAGATTCACACTGCTGTCTAAACACATCTTGTGAGATCTTGTGGTCACTTAATTTTGATCAAGCTAGAATAGAGTCATAATGCAATCCCTGATGCTGCATTTGAAAAATGGAATTTACCAAATAAAAATGCAATTAGCAGAAATAAATTGAAAAAAGAGAAACACATTGTTTCCTTAATTCTGCAATGGTTAGGCAAGTTTTTTTAATAATCCCCTGAGGAAACACAGGCTTTCACTCCTCCCATACAGCATTACGTGTGTTCTTGGAGTTTTCCAGAGGAAACTAAAGATTATCAAGGTCTGGAACACTGTACTACAAACTGCTAATTTTATGGAAATTTGGAAGAAAAACTTAACATGCCATCAAGACAGACAAAGCTACATAAAGATATTGGTGCTGTACAGCAGAACCAGATCCTGTTTGACAAACCTGATGTCGTTCTATGACAAGGCGACCCACTTAGTAGATGAAGGCAAGGCTGTCGATGTGGTCTACCTGGACTACAGTAAGGCCTTTGACACTGTCCCCCACAACATCCTTGTGGAGAAGCTGGCTGCCCATGGTTTGGATAGGCACACGCTCTGCTGGGTGAAACACTGGCTGTATGGCCAGGCCCAGAGAGTTGTGGTCAATGGAGTTAAATCCAGTTGTGGCCAGTCGTGAGTGGTGTCCCCCAGGGCTTGGTACTGGAGCTGCTCCTATTCAGCATCTTTATCAATGATCTTGATGAGAGATTGAGTGCACCCTCAGTAAGTTTGCAGGCAACACCAAGCTGGGAGGGAGTGTTGATCTGCCAGAGGGTAAAAAGGCACTACGGAGGGACCTGGATAGACTGGAACAATGGGCCAAGGTAAACTGTGTGAGTTTCAGCAGGGCCAAGTGTTGGGTCCTGCACTTTGGTCACAACAACCCCAGGCAACCCTACAAGCTGGGGGAGGAGTGGCCGGCAAGCTGCCTGACAGAAAGGGACCTTGGTGTGCTGATGGACATTTGGCTGAATATGAGCCAGCAGTGTGCCCAGGTGGCCAAGAAGGCCAATGGCATCCTGGCTGTGATCAGGAATGGTGTGGTGAGCAGGACTAGGGAAGTCATCCTGCCCCTGTACTTGGCACTGGTGGGGCCCCACCTCAAGTACTGCGTTCAGTTTTGTGTGCCTCAATACAGAAAGGACACTGAGGTGCTGGAGCAGGTCCAAAGAAGGGCAACAAGGCTTGTGAAGGGCTTGGAGAATATGCCCTACGAGGAGCGACTAAAGGAACTGGGGCTGTTTAGTCAGGGGAAGAGAAGGCTGAGGGGAGACCTCATTGCTCTCTTCAAAATACCTGAAAGGTGATTGCAGTGAGAGCACGGTTGGTCTCTTCTCAGTGGTGACAGGTGACAGGACAAGGGGAAATGGCCTCAAGTTGCACCAGAGGAGGTTTAGGTTGGATACCAGGAAAAACTTCTTTACAGAAAGGGTTGTTAGGCATTGGAACAGGCTCCCCAGGGAAGTGGTTGAGTCACCATAGAATCACAGAATCACCATCCCTGAATGTGTTTAAAAACTGTTTGGATGTGTTGCTCAGGGTTATTTAGTGGTGTGTTGTTAGGGTAGTATGGTTAGGTTGCGGTTGGACTTGATGATCTTGAAGGTCTTTTCCAACCTGAGCAATTCTATGATGCAATTCTATGATTCTAATGATGGAGGAGTTCCAACATAGCAGAATTATCTGTGGAAAATGCTTGAGAGCAGCAAGTGAGCTGGCTCCTAAAGCAGTGGATGTCTGATGGACTTGTCCTGTGTTTCAAATGAGCTCTATGATGTGGCTACAATATGATTGAGACATAATAGTGTCTGTGCATAACACTGCATGTTAACATGTGGAAGTATCTTCTGCTTGGTAATTTTTAATAAAATGTTGCTTAGCTTTCCTAGGGCATCTGATTGCTGGAGTCTAGTTCTCATTTCAACATATGGAAATGTACTGTAATTGATACAGTTGCTCAGTGTGAGCAAAATTACAGAGCAGACTTAATCTGTAATCAGATCTGTCAATCATCTGTTAATCAGATGGCTAAAACACAGCAACACATTTTTAAAAGGCTAAGACTAGCCCTTTTGTAAAGCATGAGAGTGTGCTTGTGAAGACTCAAAAATGCTAGTGACTGCAGATGTAGTCTCATCTTCTTAGGATGTTTCCAACTCTACATCCATTACTACAGCTGCCTCTGTTGTCACAACAGGATGCTTATTCAGTTCATGTTGAAGAGGTGCAAAAATCCAAAGCACATTTTTTTTTGTTTGCCATCTTTGATGGAAGGTGTGCTCTAATGGAAAGAAATATTCAGAGATTGTAATCGTCTGTTAATTCTTGGTAATTCTGTACTCATGACATGTCATCTAACTCCATAGATATCAAGCTGATTAAACATGGAAAAGTCAACTTGTTGATTTTGGATGTTTTTTGCGTTGTGATGTCTTCCCCATTGTCTCCTCTTCCCCAGAGATGTTTGACCTGTGACCTCTTTGCCACAACTGAGACAAAGTCCTTTTCACTAGGGCTGCTTTCAATTCCTTCATCGCTAAGTCCGTACTGATATTTGGAATTACTTCAACTCATGTGCATGACCTTGCACTTGGCCTTGTTGAATTTCATGAGGTTTCTGTGTCCACCTCTCAAATCTCTCTGGATGGCTCCCCTCTAAAGCATCAGCTGTACTGTGCAGATTGGTGTAATCTACAAAATTGCTTAGGATGTAATCTATCCCAGTGTCCACGTACCCAGTGAAGTTATTAAACAGTACTGGTCCCAGTCTGGGCACCTGAGGGACATCACTCACCACTGGTCTCCACTTGGGGATTGATACACTGATTGCAGCTCTTCAGATGCAACTCCATTGCTTATTCACTAAATAGTCCATCATTCTTTGGATGCATTTCATTCCAGTTTAGAGGCATCATACTAACAGTTTTGCACAAGTCAAGGTTGATGACATTAGTTATTCTTTGCTTGTCTGACAATGCAGTCATTTGTTGTAGAAGGCTACCAAATGAGTCAGGCATAATTAACCCTTTGTGAAGCCATGTGGGTTGTCTCCAATCACCTCCCTGTCTGCCATATGTCTTAACATGGTTTCCAGGAGGCTCTGCTCTACGATCTTGCTGGACATGTCTGTAGTTCACTGGGTCATCCTTTTTACCCCCTTTTAAAAATAGATGTCGTGTTTACACTTTTCAGGTCAGTGGATACTTCATGTGACTGTCACAACTTCCTAAATATGATGGATAGAATGCACTGATAAAATGGAGTGGAGTTAAATAAAAGCTGGAAAGGAGGAATTACTCTAATTAAGAGTCTGCTAGTGAGTTTGTTCTGCTTTTTCTACAGAGTTATTCAGGAAACATTGTGAATGTATTATCACAGATTATAGATTATTTACTAAAGTTAGCATCAATATTCAAGAAATGATCTGTTAGGAAGCTATAGTGATATTTATTTCCTGAACCAAAGCAACAAAAGGAATCACTCATAGTAATTTCTTCACTGTTAATTCAGTGCTCATAAAGAAAAAAGGAAACTTTACTAGTAAGCAGTATTTAATTTGAGTGAGACAGTAAAATCAATAAAATTCTGTCTGCAGGACTGAATAAAACAACTGAAATGTGTATTAGCTACTACATATCATTTTAAATATCTAGAGACCCCAGCGTCTGGAAATACTGAAGGATCTGGCAACTCTCATATAAAATATGCTCAGAAAATCTGTCTCAAACTAGAAGAATTGGACAGATTTTGAAGGCACTTGGAAAGAAGGGGAATGCAGGTAGTTTTATTCTGTTATGTCTACCTCAGCGATTGATTCTCTTTTGAATTTATTTGTCCTTTGAAGTTCTTTGGACTTGTTGACATTCAAGTGGTAAAATATTTTCTTCATGAACTTCTCCTGGCTGTGTTTTGAATCTTAATAATACATATAATTCAGGCATTTTTACTTGCTCTCTTAAGTAAATGCTATGTTATTAAGCTGTTTCTCAGTTGGGTAAATATGTCAAACTCCAAGGTCCTGCTGCTTCATAGTAGTAGTACAAGTGACATAAAATCACTGGCACAGAACTTGTCTCTCCTGAACTGAGGACACCACACCTGGACTTCACAGCAGTACAGAATCATAGAGGTTGGAAGTGACCTCTGGGGATCATCAAGTCCAACCTCACTATTAAAGTAGGTTGTATACAATAAGTCACATGGGAAAGTGTCCAGGTGGATCTTGAATATCTTCAGAGAAGGAAACTCCACCACATCTCTGGGCAGCTTGTTCCAGAGCTCTGTAATTCTCATAGTAAAGAACATATTTGTGTGAAACATCCGTTGTTGGACTTTTATCACCATTCCTCCTTGTCCTGTTGCTGTGCCTCACTGAAAAGAGCCTGACACCATCCATTTGGTTCTTGCACTTCAGACACTTATAAACAGTGATGAGACCTCCACTCAGCCTCCTCTTCTCGAGGCCAAAGTGTCCCAGGTCTCTCAGACTTTCTCTGTACAGAAGATGTTCCAGGCCCTTGATCATCTTTGTGATGCTTCATTGGACTCTCTCTAGAAGATTCCTGTGTTTTTGAGCTGATGTACCCAGAATGAGACACAGTATTCAAGATGTGACCTCACCAGCACAGAGTAGAGGGGGAGGATAACCTCTCTAAGCCTGCTGGCCATACTCTTCTTTTAATGCACCCTAGGATGCCATTGGTCATCTTGGCCACAATGGCGCACTGCTGGCTCATGATCAACCCGATTGCACAGAGCCCCATCCAACCTGGCCTCAAATGCCTCCAGAACAGGGCATGCATAACTCCTCTGGGCAACTTGTTTCAGCATCTCACCACTCTCTCAGGCAAGAACTTCCCCCTGATATCTAATCTAAATCTTCCTTCCTTTAGTTTTAAATATTTTCCCCTTATCCTCTCACTATCTACTCATGTAAAAAGTGGATTTCCCCCAGGTTTATGAACTCCCTTTAAATATTGGAAGGCTGCAGTGGGGTCTCCTCACAGCCTTCTCATTTCCAGGCTGAACAAACCTAGTTCCTTCAGTCTATCTTCACAGGAGAGGTGCTCCACCAATGGAATTATACACGTGGCCCTTTTCGGACACCTCTCTGACACGTCTCCAAAAGGTCCACAGCTTTCCTGTGCTGGGTGTCCCAGACTTGGATGCAGTACTCCAGACGGGACTTCATGAGGGCAGAGTAGAGGAGTAATCACTTCCTTTTCAGCTTTGTATCACCAGCAAAAATGCTGAGGGTGAACTCTATCCCTCCATCCACATCACTGACGAAGATATTGAACAAGACTGGACCTAGTACTAACTCCTGCGTAACACTGCTAGCTACATGACTCCAACTGGACTTTGTGCTGTTGGTCATGATCTTCTGAGCCCTGTCAGTCATCCAGTTCTCAATCCACCACTCTGTCCACTTATCTATCCCACACTTTCTACGCTTCATTACAAAGATGTTATGGCAGATAGAATCAAAAACCTTGCTGAAGTCAAGGTAGACAACATCCATTGCCCTCCCTTCATCCACCCAGCCAGTGATAACATCATAGAAGGCCATCAGAGTGGTCAAGCATGAGTTTCCCTTAGTGATTCCATGTTGACCACTCCTGACAAACTTCTTTTCTTCCACTTGCTTGGTGATGACATTTGCAATAAGCTGCAATAAACCTCCCAAGAATTGGAGGTGAAGCTGATTGGCCTGCAGTTTCCTGGGTCCTCCTTTTTAAGATTGTCCTACCCTTTTTAAGACTGTAGTGATGTTGGCTTTCCTTCAGTCTTCAGGTACCTCTCCCATTCTCCATGACCTTTCAAAGATGATCGAGAATAGTCTTCCTTTCTCCAAGGGAGCAAATCCCCCTCTTGTTGGACAAAAAGATATTTTATCGTGCCCATTTTTAATAGTAAATTACATAAAGGGATGAATGGGAGCACAGACATTTAAATGGGAATGGTTTTGAAAGAGAGGATATATATGTTTCAGTGAGATTGTGGGGCATTTATGCCCCACATTTATTATCCCATATTTATGCCCACAGGGGCATAACTCTAGGGATCACTCTCCTATTTGTCCAGTGCCCACTGTTGGTCTGGATATAAGAGACATAAGTTTAGTTAACGCATTTGTGTGAGTCAAGACAAATGATCTCTCTTTCCTTAAAACTCATTGCAGAGTACTAGGCACTGTAGTGATTACATTTCCATAGATTTAAGTGTATAAATGGTCCCATAACAGAATAGCTTTCTGAGAGGAAGGAGATTTCTAATGGACTCTCTCACACTGGTTAAGGCTGCAACTGCTTTATCCCAATGCATTGGGAAATAAGAAGGAAATATATTCTCTGTTTCGCCTTATTTCCAGATTTTGAATTTATTTGGCAGAAGCAAAATGAGGAAGCAATTACGTTCTTCAAGATGATAATTCAAAGCAGGTGTTCTGTAATGGGAACAGAAGTGAATGCAGAAAAGCTATGCTACAAGAGCCTGCCATTTACAGCCTCTCAGCCCCAGCCTTAAATGTTATTGTGTTTTTCCAGGAGATGAGATAATTCAGAATCTGTGAAATGCTGCATGTGAAGCAGATTCAGTTTCAATATATGTATTTAAAACTTTCTTATGCACATATTATTTTTACATCTTCTGGGAGAAGTATATAGGAAAAGTGGGACAGATGGACTTTGGTTTATTCTCTCTGCAGACTGCAGAAAGTCAGCCAGAGTTCAGGGGAAAAGTGTCCAACCAAACTTGCACTGAGAGAGTTGAACATCTACTAGCAAAACTGTTGCGTAGGTTTGTAAATGTGATCACAGCACAAGTTATTTCTTCCTCCCTCCCTCCCTTCCTTCCTCTCTTGCTCTCTTCCTCTCTATATCTCGTTCTCTCTTTGTCCGCCTCTCTTCTCTCTTTCTTTTCTTCCATTCCTTTCCTTCCTTCCCTTGCTTCATCCTGTATTTTAGAGATTCTTATAAAGCTTGCTATGTGTTCCTTTTTCTAATTGCTGTTGACAGTATGGAAAGCATTAATAGTGAAAGTAAAGGCAAAATCTGCAGTAAGATAGTGGAGTTATAATACATATTGTATAATTTCTGTTCTGAATAATGATATGCTTATAAATTTTTGAAGTGTGGCAATTTAGGGGGAATTTTTTAAATTCAATATAATTATCTGTATGATTGAGTGGTCTGATTAAGAAGTGGTTGTCAATATTAGGGAAAATATTCCAAATTTTGAAGAGGCAGTGTATTTTTTTTTTTTTGGTAAGTTAAAGTCATTAACTCCAAGTTTTTTTTTTAAATGATTCCATTTGAAGAAGTTCCAAAATGAAAAGAAGCATAGATTCATGTGAGAAAAGGAAGATAAAACTGCATAAATCTGCAGGATTTAGAACTCTATATGAGGGGGCACTAGATTATGGCGCTTAACATGAAACTTGTCTTAAAGCAGATACAGAGATTAACAGAATAATTTTTTAAAATACATTCATAAATCCTTCAATATGCATAGCCACTGGCCTTTTTTATTGGCTTTGATCAGACTTACTAATAGAAAAATTGTGTCAAAATTACACTCCTACCTTTCTGACCTTTCTATGGAGAGTGTAAAGGAAATTCCACCTGTCTGCTTTTGGAATTACTTTGTATTCAAAGGAGATGTTAATGTGGGGAATCTAGACAATGTGGGTAATCTGGGCTATAGGTATACTCATGGGTGGGAGTGATTCTGAAGATGAGCAAATATTAGCAGTCATCCAGGTGTAATGTGCTTAGCTGTAGACTTCAGAGTTGGAGACATCCCACTGTACACACGAAGTTGTGGCCTCCTGCCATGGTATAATCTATCATACAAGGTCTGTGCATTCTTCTGTTCAGTTAGTCTTGTTTGCAATGGCGCTATAATTGTCTGGACTAATTTGACCTGTCATTGATTGCATTAAAATTAATCTTCAAATATTTTGATGGATTATTACAATCTGAAAAAAAGTTGTGGAGATGATTTGAAGAGCATAAAATATAATTGATTTTTGTCAGCCTTGCATATTGTACTGCTTTCACCTCTGATTTAAATTTCCTGCCCATTGCTGCATTCTTGCATTTTCAAAAATAACCATCCCCAAATCCTTTTCTTATCATAAAATCATAGAATCATTTGAGTTGGAAGGGACCCTTAAAGGTCACCTAATCCAACTCCTCTGCACTGAACAGGAACATGTACAGCTAGATCAGGTTGCTCTGAGCCTGGTGTAGCCTGATCTTGAATGACTTCCTGGATGGGGCATCCACCACATCTCTGGGCAACCTGTTCCAGTGTCTCACCACCCTAAATGTAAAAACTTTTTCTTTTTTCAATCTAAATCTCCCTTCTTTCAGTTTGAAACCACCTCCCCTTGTGCTATCACAACAAACCCTGGTAAAGAATCTGTCCCCTTCTTTCTTACATCTACCCTTCAGATACTGAAAGGCCACTATCAGGTTACTTCAGACCCCTCTCTTCTCCAGACCAACAGCCCCAGCTCTCTCATCCTGTCCTCATAGGAGAGGTATTCCATCCTGTGGGTCATTTTTGTGGCCCTCCTCTGGATGTACACCAACAGGTCCCTGTCTCTTCTGTACTGAGGACTCCACACCTGTACACAGTTCTCTAGGTGAGGTCTCACCAGCACAGAGTAGAGGGGCAGGATCACCTCCCTTGACCAGCTGGCCATGCTTCTAATGCAATTTTTAATGCTTCTCACCCAACTCCACAGACTACAGTGCAATAACTGGTCCCATCTGGGCCCCTTAGCATCAACAGTAGGCTGCTCAGCTCTGCGTGCAGGCAGGTCTTGAACACCTCCAGAGGAGGAGACTCCACAACCGCCCTGGGCAGCCCATCCCAGTGCTCTGTCACCCTCACCCTCACCCTCACTGTGAAGAAGTTCCTTCATGTGTTGGTGCAGAACTTCCTGTACTCAATTTTATGGCCGTTTCCCCTGGCCCTGTCCACACAGACTGCTGAAAAGAAGTTGTCCTTGTCTCTTTGACTCCCACACTTAAGATATTTATAAACAATAATAAGATCACCTCTCAGTCTTCTTTTCTCAAGGCTGAGCAGACCCAAAAAGAATAAGACCCCCAAGAAGAAGAAGGAACTGGCCTATTTCAGGCCAGTCAAGAAGTTTAGCATATCCATTACTAGCCTAAATATAGAGAAGGTGTCTGTTTTTCTCTTATCTGTAGTTGAAAGTACTAGCCTCCATCTAAGCCTTTCACTTCACTAGTAGATTTGCAGAAGAAAGAAGGAGTTCTGTTCCATTGTGATGTGATGGGCTCTTATATAAAATAGTGAATGACTGTACTGCAACCCAGTTCTAGAAAGTTACCATATTCTGAAGTAACTTTGAAAACATGAGGGCTGTTCTGAAAGTAATGCCTCCTATTTTATTATGTTGGCCTATGACATCAGAGGCTGATATTATGGCAGTAGAAGTTGAACCTTCCTGTCAATATTCCATGTTGCTACGTGACAGATGGCAGGAGGGGAGCAGTCTGACAAAGCTGCATCTGATGTGGAAGTGCATACGAAGCAAAGGTATTTAATTCAATGTTTACAACAACCCCATGCATTGCTACTGGCTTAGGGCAGAGTGGCTGGAAAGCTGCACAGAGAAAAGGGACCTGGGGGTATTAGCTCACAGCCAGCTGAACATGAGCCAGCAGTGTACACAGGTGGCCAAGAAGCCCAGTGGAATCCTGGCTTGCATCAGAAATAGTGTAGCCAGCAGGACTAAGGAGGTGGTTGTCCCTCTGTACACGGCACTGGTGAGGCTGCATCTCAAATACTGTTCAGTTTGGGGCCCCTCATTTCAAGATAGATGTTGAGACCCTGAAGCATGTCCAAAGAAGGGCAATGAATCTGTTAAAGTGTCTGGAACACAAGTCTTACGAAAAGTGGCTATGGAAACTGGGATTGTTCAGTCTAGAGAAGAACAGGCTAAGGGGAAACCTTATTGCTGTTTGTAACTATATGAAAGGAAGATGTAGTGAGGTGGGGGTCAGCCTCTTTTCTTGGGTAATTAGCAATAGAACAAGATGTAATGGCTTTAAGTTGCACCAGGAAAGGTTCAGGTTGGATAATAGGAAAATTTTCTGCTCTGACAGAGTGGTGAAGCACTGGAACAGGCTGCCCAGGAAAGTGGTGGAGTCACTGTCCCTGGAGGTGTTGAAGAAAATGGTAAATGTAGCACACTGAACATGGTTTAGTGGAAATAGTGGTGATGTGATGATGATTGGACTGGGTGATCCTAGAGATCTTTTCCAGTCGTGGTTATTCTATGATTCTGTGAATTCCTCCATGTAAAACTGCAGCCATTGACATTCATGAACACTTGCTGAACATTTATTGAGATGAAACAGTGGATGCTAGCACAGTGAGCTAGTGGGTGGTGTGTCTCCGTGATGGCAGCTGTGACATGAAAGACGAGCCGCAGCCCGGATGGCCGTGAAGACTTTTGTGAGCATGACATGCAGGCTTTTGTTCATCTCTGGTGAAAAAGCATGCCTAATGATGTTGAAAACCAATATTTTGTAGCTGAGAACTTGCTCTGTCAAATAGTATTATTGTGCTCTTTTGTATCTGTTGTAGTTCCCACAGAAATAAATAGGAGGCATTTCTTTTGGAGTAACTTATTTAGTAATGGGGCACAATGCAAGAATCAGTGGATAAAATTCACATGTATTTGCAGTCTTGCATGCCTTTCCTTCTGCTAATATTTTGTGTTTAAAATTCTAGTTGCTATTATCTTTGTTGTGCAAAGACATATGATAGTGTTCCTTAAAACCAATTAATTCAGAGTTTATGTAGTAGTATTCTGGGCAGCATGGCCTAGTAACATGCATGCTAAAATGGCTTGAAGACTCATTTATGGACATAAAACAGTATATTAATACAGTTTGATGCAAATCAAACTGTCTGTAACTTTTTTTCTCCCAAAGAACTACGTATCTGAGTAACAGTAAGGTGGTATTTCCCGAGCTCAAGTGATATTTCATCAAAATATTTCTAGTGTGCTTGCTCTTTGAATCATTGCCCGTGTCCTAAATGGCTGTATTAAAAGATGGATAGCAGCTGTATTTCACCTTTTTCATACATCTGTGAGCTCTAATCTATTCTTTCCAATCATTTTCTGGGATTAGAGTCTCCAGTACATGTAAACAAATGACATACACTGTGTACAGCATTAGCCAGCATTTCTGTTTCTGTTGAGCTGCAGAATAATTATGTAAAGTGCTGAAAATCTGTATCCAGTGATATGTGGTAGTTTGCATCAATGATTTGTTTGATGTGAAGAAGAATCATTTGCTGCACAGCCTTCTCAGACAAAAAAACAGTGACATTCCATATCCAGTGCAGTGGAAATTAAAGAGAATAAAATTATGCTCAACATTTCAATAATCCATTTCATAGGTCACAAATAGTGAGTGGACCTGTACTTCATAAGTATCAATTGACACAAAAATGTAAGATTTGGTAACTGGTTTATATTTATTGATTTTATTTATTTACTTATTTTACTGATCTCTGAATGTGACTTTGCCTGTATATACATTGTTTCATCATTGGGAATCAACAGTGCTCAGATCTGTTTGTGATCTTGCTGCAAAATATTGATTTTATCTAATCAGAACAGTAGTTAATAGTAAATAGATAAGTGGTATTAAGTATTTTGCCTTTCTCAACACTCAGACTGACAGCACAAGGGTCATTTAAAAAATCTATTCTTAACAATTTCTCAGTGTCAAATAAAGTATGGCCCTATTTCAGAAGCAGTTTTAATTACTTTTTTTTTTAACTAAAAAAACCTGTCATCTTTAATTGTTTCTGTCTTCATTTGCTTGAATTTAATCTGTCATTTCCTTATATATTTAATATTAAACTTCTTTTTTTCTTGGATAAGTTCATAATAAGAATTTTGAATGGGATAAATATGCCATGTATGTTAGAGTCTTTTAGTACGGCACAACTGGAAGTTTTCTCTTCCTTGGAATAGAGGTCATGAGAGTTGTAAATTGGAGTGTTCTGGAGTTTGAAATGTTCATGCCCTAGGTAGTGTGACTAGACACATGAAACTCATCTAATATCTGTCACACAGGTGTTAATTTAATATTGAATATTTGGGGAGAAAAATCATGCTACATATCTGCTACTTTTGTCTGAATACTGCGTATCTGGAATGCTTCTTAAATCTGCTTTCTTATGTACAGAACTGCAGCTGAGATTTCTCTAGTCTTTTAGGTCATTCAGATCTGGTAGTTAAGCAAACTTGCATGGAAATTCACTGAAGATATGAGCTTTCTAATATGCAGATCTTCTCCTATTCCATGCCCTTGAAATTATAGTCAGTAAAGGTACATATGTTTGCTTAAACGCCTTGTAGCAACAAGAAGTTTAAAAACAAGAAAATACACATTTACGTAGAAAATAATTAGAACATGATACATTTTTTCATGCTTGCATTTTCACTTCTAAACATTCTCTGGTCTTGGTTGCAGCAGTTTGGGCAATAAATATCCTAAACTCTTTGTGCACCACTAATGTTAGTAAACCACATATGTCTACTCAGTCTTCTCAATATTCTCGTGTTTGACGTAGGCTTCCATATGAGTCTTTCCTACACACAAAACATTAATTTTTTTGTTATGATATCCAAAGTATTTTACTATATTTTTGCATTTCACTCTGTTCCTACCCTACCCTCGTCGCTGTTGGACCCTACATGACAGATACAGCACATATACATATCTAGGACATTTATCATATATTCTCAGTCCTTTATAACAAGAACTCTAGTTGATATGATTTATATGTAATATATTATAATGATGGTATGCATTATGATTTGGAATGCAAGTGCAAAATGGCAAAGTGTAAAGAAATCACCTTGGAGAGAGCTGAACAAGAGTTACAACTAGCTTGTACTAGCTTGTGCTGGCTGTTTGTACAGACTTGGGTTGATGCTGTGGTGCATTCTCCTTTACAGTGACTTCAGTTTTGGCTGTCTTTATTTGTATTCTTAGTAATAACGCTAGTCTTCAAGATACAGACATCTATCCTCTGGGAATGGGCTTAGATTTTAGGCTACTAAACAACTGTCAGTAGAGAATTATTTCAGTTAGCAAATCTCCTTTTCAATAGAAAGAAACCTTTAAAAAACCAAAACTCTGGATCTTTGAAATTCAATTTCCAAAACAGCGAGACTGCCTCATAAATACTGATCATGTGTTATCTTGTTTTAGTTACAGACATTTCCACCACTGAGGAATATTTATAACAACAAAAATGCTTTTTGACAAATGTAATTGAATTGAGGTAGTGTGGTATTGTGAAAATATATTTTTTTTATGGCTGGCAACATGTTTTATGAACTATATTGTCTGGCTTTTCACTAATTTAAAAAATGTTTACTCGCATCAGTCCATCAGAAGATTTTTCAAGTAAAGACATACGAATAAAACCTGGTTTTGTACAGTCTCAGTTGAGTTTGATTCTTTAAAAGATGATTCTTCTCCTGATCACAGTTGGTCTAAGTCTCTTAAATGAAACTGTGGGATAAATTGATAAATCTGCTTTTTACTTGGCTTTTTTCTTCAGTGGTACTTTTTACATAGGCGTAAAAAACAAAACCAACAAGATCAAAATGAAAGCTTACTAAATAATTCAAGATTTTAAATATTTTGGCAGAACTCACAATAGGTACTCTTCTGCCCACCATGTAAGTTAAATTGGCTGCAGAATTATCCGACCTACAGAAGTTTTACAATGGGAAAATTGATTATTATATTAGCTGAATAATAAAAACACTAATCATCATAGAATCAAAGAATCATGAAGAAGCTTGGGTGAGAAGCAACAAAAAAGATCATATAGTTCCAACCCCTCTGCTGTGGACAGGGTTGCCACCCTCTAGATCAGGTTGCCCAGGGCCCCATCCAACCTGGCCTTGAATATGTCCAGGAATGGGACATCCACTTCTTCTCTTGCACCCTACGCCTCACCTCATCCTTTTGTGAAGAGTTGCCTCAGAACTACAAATCTAAATCTCCACTCTTTTAGTATAAAACCATTCTCCTTTCTCCTATCAGACTGTGTCACTAGTCAGTCTTCATATTGTTTATAATCTCCCTTTAAGTATAAACAGGCTGCAATGAGGTATTCCTGAAACCTTCTCTTCTCCAGGCTGAGCATCCTCAACTTCCTCAGCATTTCTTCATAGAACATAGTGCTCCATCTCTTCAGTGATTTCCATGTCCCTCTTCTGGACCTGTTCTAACAACTCCAGTGTTAGTTAGTTAGTGAGAGGCCTCAGAACTGGATGCAGTACTTCAGGCGGTGCCTCATGAGAGCAGAGCAGAGTGGACAATCACTTCCCTCACCCTGCTGGCTACCTCTTTCTTTGATGTAGCTCAGGATTCAGCCAGCATTCTGTAACACGTGTGCACACTGTTGAATCCCCAACTCCCTCCCTGCAGGGCTGCTCTCAGTGAGTTCTTCTCCTAGCCTGCACATGTCTGAGGTTGCACCAATCCAGGTGCAACACCTTGCAGCTGGCTTTGTTAAACCTCACTGAGTTCACATAAGCGCATTTCTCTTGTCCAGGTCCAGTGCCCTCTGTAAACTTCCTCAGGGTGCAATCAATCCTACTATTTATGTTGTTGATATTACTGACCACAACTTTCTGGCTGTGGCCATCTAGTTTACTCATTATCCACCAAATAGAACACCCTTCAAATCCATATCACTCCAATTTAGAGATAAGAATGAGTTTTTTGCCCACCGATGCTGTTACTCCATCATGGTCAGCCACCAGGTTGGTCAGTCACAGTCTGCTCTTGTTGAAGCCATGTTTGCTGCCTCGGATCATCTCCATGCTTTGCATGTGCCTTTACATAGCTTCCAGGAGGTTCTGTTCCATTGCCTTCCCAGGTACAGGTTTGAGACTCACTGGCTTGTAGTTTCCCAGCTTTTTCTCTCCTTCTTAAAAGTGGAGGTGATGGTTCTCTTTTTCCAGTCACAGGGGACCTCACTTGGTAGCCATGACTTTTCAGATATGATGGGGAACCTCTTGATAGCTACATCAGGCAGTTCCATTGGGAACATGGGATGTGTGTCATCTCTCTTCAAAAAAGCTTGTATCCCTTCATCGCAGTGCTCCAGTTTTGTGCTTTGTCCCACCATGATTCTATGATAAAAATTAGGTTACAGTTTTCTAATTGCACCCTGGTTTCCAACTCTATTTATGCTGCTTGCATTGGTGCAGAGGCATTTTAGCTGGGATGTCAGCCACATCACCTTCTTGGAAGAGACCTCTGTAATTCCTTTGGAACTGTTTTGATGTTTTTTCCCTGATACTTCCTAAAGTGACAATGTTCTTTCGCTCTTTTTTATCACTCAAAAGTACCTCTTCTCTCCCCATCAAATCTCACTTGAAGCTCTGATAATTAGGCCAGCCAGCTTGCTGCCCAGAACACTCTTCACCTGGAGTTACAACCCATTTAATGTCAAATGCCAGGTTTCTCAAAGTTGCCCATGAGATTATTGAAACCAAATCCCTAAGCATGGCACAGTCATTCACCTAGTATATTTGCCTCCTTCTTCCCACTATCCAACTGCAATAATAGAGAAGACTGTGCTCCCGATCCCTTCAGCATTTTTCTAAGGGACATGAAGTTTCTTTTAATATTTTGTAGTCTGCTCATTGTAGCATGCAATCAGGCTTGAAAGAGCAGGAATGGGTAGTAATTTTCTGGCTTTATCAAACCTGGAATTCTTTATATTATGAATGCGGGCCCCTGGCATGCAGAGAACATCTCTAGAGAGATTGTTCAAATGGCAGATGGATGCCTCAGTGCCTCTCAGTGAGGAGTCCCCAGGTTGTAACATCCTTTGCCTTTTCTTTTTTTTGGTACATGTTCTAATCTGGGTGCTTGGTTGGACCAATTTAATGTGCTTGTCCCTTCTTGGATATGGGCTGTTGCCCACACTCTTTCCTTTTTCCAGCACCAGAGTCTCATATCTGTTGCACAGGAGCACTTCAGGGGCAAGGGGGAAACTCCTCCTTCTTCTCCAAGCAGAGATGAGGGTCCTGTCTCCTCCATCTTGCAAGTTAATGTGGTCTGTCTCCTTAGGGACTTAAGGCAGAGCTGTCAGTCTGCCAGCGTCACTCACAGCACAATACCATCCATCAATCTCTCTCTCAGGTTCCTGGATATGTCTGGTGATTTCTGCTTACAACCCAGCCACTTGCTGAGAAAGTTCATTGAGCTGGGCACACTTGCCTCTGTGACACACTAGTCTGCCCTCAAATCCCCGGGTCACCTCCAGATTCTGGAGTTCCCCACAGCTGTAGGGCAGGGCAGCCCTCTTGCTCCTTGGCAGGTCTGTCTGGGAGGGTGGGTCTGCCAGGAAATGCTGTGGTCCCCCAGTATGGGTTTCTGCCTCAGCCTGATCATTGTGGTCACCAAATTTCTTTCAGTACAATGCTACTCCCTGATACTTCCAGATGAGAAGAAAGAGAGCTGCCTCTTGTCCTCCCTGCTCACACTTAGGCATGAACAAATACGAGCTTCCTATGTAGATTTTTCATGTGTAAGAGACATCATTCATCTAGAAGACACAAACTGTCCCTCTTCTCCTTTGCCCCACTACTAGATTAGGTAGAACAAGCAAACTGTTGTCTGGAGATTATTTAGGGGAAAAATAAATTTTGCTCTTTACTTTCTGTGACAAATAGTCTACCGATTTTTGTCTGACTCGCATGCAGAAAGTAGATATTTTTCTAATTTGGTCCCATGGACAGTTTCTAGCCAGTCATTATGATGGTGGAAAGTGGAAGATTTTCCTGGAAGAAAAAAAAATGCAAAATATTAGCAGTAGAAATTAATAATGAATATCAACAAAATTCTTGCTGACTTTTATTTTCATCACTTCTGTTGCATGACTGCTCTAACCAGACATTATACAATAAATCTAGAATTCTGTGAAAAAAAAAACACAACACATTTGTTTAATTATATAGCTATTGAATTTGGAATAAATCTTTGCTGGAGTGGGAGAGCAGACAGAGCTGGAAGGATAAAGAAAGTGAGTAAATGAGACATAAAGCTCTCAGTAGAGAGGAAAAAAATACCACAGTTACTTGGTTCACTTTGAATGAATACATATAACATTGAATTTATTTCTAGACACTAGGCTTAAATGATTTGATTTTAAATAACTTAGACAGTTATTTTTTTCTTCCTTTATTATCATTGTATTATCAATGAGAATTTTGTAGATTGCTCCAGTATTTTTCTAGACAGTTGTCAGGGAAAGCCATTTTACCATACAAAATGAGCAAGGATAATGCTAAATATCCTGAGTGACAGCTATACACTTCTTATCTGTTTGATTCCATAAACAAGTTATGGACTCTTTCAGTGCTCATAACGGAATAATTCCTACAAATATGTACTGATTAGATTCTCATTTTTGAGAGTACATGATTTGTTGTGTGAGTCACTGATGAATTCTGATTTTTGTGTAGCTTGTGATCCCCCACATCAGTCTTCTAACAGAAACAACAGAAATGAGGAATGCTCTGTGCATTGAAAAGGAGAATTTAATCTAAATGTATGTGTATCTGTTAGTAGAACAAACAATACTGTTACACTGATGGCAAAACAAACTCATATATGCCAGTGTCCAAAAAAGAAATTAATTTGAATTCTACTAAAATTATAAGCAATGTTTTATTTATCAAGTCCAGAAAATGATGTTATAAAATGTGACCGGTACTTCAAATAAAAATGGAGAATCAAATTGTTCCTTTTTACATAGTTAGAAAGGAATACAATGATACTATTGAACTTCAGGAGTGTGATTTCTTTTTTCCCTTCCAAATACGCAGGGAATTTTCTGGACAATTCTAAACAAAAAGACATTTAACAGAATTTCAGAAGCCAGACACATATTAAAAAGAAGAAAATAATGTGATTTATGCTAAGATTTTCTAAGTTATATGTACATCAAAAATGTTTTTGTAGTATTTTAGATGTGAAACATCTCTTGATGAAACATGAATTAGCCAATTTCCACTAGAGAAATTCGAACACATTTTTTTTTTTTTTTTTTTTAATCTCAGAAAACCATGTTGTTATCTAGCTTTGACATATAACAACGTTTAAAACCGTGTGTAGTGAGAGGAAGGGGAGGCTGCAGCTTTTAAATATAAACGGAAGTTGCTTGTTATCATCTTTTCTTGGGAGGCTTGTAAAAATCTGTATTTGGAAAGTAAGTCAAAGTCTGCCAAGAACACTGTATATTCAGATGGGATTTAACATAATTTGGAATGTGGAAATGTAACACCACAGTTATTTGGATAAGCTGAAAATTGTTTTGATCTGGTGCTCATGGCAAACTATTAGAAGGCCTGAAATAGCATTTAGTGGTCATCAGACATTTTTGGGCTACTTTCAGATCTCCCCAAATTTTGCCTCTGAGGATTGTATGGATTTACTGTCTTTTAAGATATAGTGCAATAAAAAATGCAAGGCTGTTTTTCATGATTTAGGGAAGGCTGCAAAGTCTGCTTTACCACAGGATTCCAGTAGGCTTTGGAAAGGAGAATTGCTGTTAGTGCTGTGGGTCTCGGAAACATATTTGTTCAAAGTAAGTGAATGGTTAAAGATTTGTCCATGTAATGGGCTGATGTAATGTTAGAGAATAAAGACCTTCCAAAAATACTTACGTACTTTTTCATGTCTTCTTCCTTCTACTTTGTTCAGGCAATGTCTGAAGCTGTATAGTATGACTGATCAATGGGGAAACTGTACATCATTCACTACCTAAACAGAGCAGAAAGCAGTAATAGTGCCACCACAGCAAAAAGCCAGCCTTGATAGCTAGTATGTTTATGAAATTTGCTAGTTCTAGTGTTGCAACAGTTTTTTCAGTGAAAATTTCCTAGGTGGTCAACTATCAATAACTATTAACAAAACACTAAATTATAGAGATATTTACAGCAAAGCAAGAGACACTTTGAGAGTTCAAAGGAGCATTTCTTACATTCTCAGATTTAGTTTGTGCTTTATTTATCTTATGCTTTGGAGTTAGATACTGGCATCCACTTGCATAGTATTTACTGTATTCACTTAATTACAGTCATGTATGTTTTTGTCTAGGACAGTAGGAACAAAAATCTTCATTCTTTTATCTCTTCTATGTAAGGGAAATATTTGGCATTCATGTACCTTTTCTTGCTTTACAGTGGTGAAGGGGAGTTCACATTATCAGTTTATAACAACCTGTATATTTCTCACCATTCTACTTAGAAGAAGAAAAATAAAGGGAGAATTTTCCTCATTGCCTTCGCAGTCTTCCTATCAGAAGACCTAAGGAAAATGCTTTAGGTAGTTATGTGCTGATTTCCACACCACAAGATGGCTGGAAATCCTTGAGAATGAAGATCACTTTCCCTCAATTACTGACAGGAGAAGACAGTTATTGCTCAAATTTATAAGGTATGCCCCCTTCCAGCTAGAAAAAGTCACTGAAATTACTTTCTCTGTATGTATACTCAGTCATCAGCTAAAGGTTCTGCTGCTTTCTATGTCCAGCCAGACATAGTACCTTGTCTATGAATGCATGGTAAGTTCTTTTGTATAAGGTTTAAGTTAGCAGCTGTTGCATTTGTGTGAGACTTGAACTGTCGAATAAGATTTCGATGTTTTTTTTTCTTTCTTTTTTTTGTCTTCTATCTCATCTTACCATGTCTGTTAGACCATCAAATCCCTTTGTATTTGGAGAGATAGAGAACTGCACAGAACTACAGAAAATAAACGTAATGTTTATACTGTTTAGGACCTAGTCCCACAAAGGCTTTCGCACATCTTATTTTGTTGCGGCAGGAGGCAGTTCAGCTGTTTACAGCATATGGAATTGGCATGTACAGCAATGATGAAGGAGATCAGGAACGCAGTTACTGAAAATTCTTACAGATTTTTGGATTTGTGTCAGCTTCCTAAATACCTAGGAATGATTTAACTGCAACAGAAGGGAACAATATTTTTGGTCTCCGTGGCATTGAAGAACCAGTTTTTTTTTTTTTTTTTAAGTGATTTAACAATATAAATGAGATGGTTCTGGCTTGGTTTGGCCTGGTGCTGTGACAAAATGGGGTGGGGGATGCGTGGACCCAAGACACGCTCAATGATACTTGAAAAATCATGGCGGTCAGGTGAAGCCCCTGGTGACTGGAGGAAAGGCAAGGTCGCACTCACTTTTGATAAGTGTAGAATGAGCAGCCCAGGAAACCACCAAGCTGTCAACCTCACCTCTGTTTCTGGGGAATATTATGGAACAGATCCTCCTGGAAACTATTTTAAGGCACTTGGAAGACAGGGAGGTGATACAACACCACAAACTACCATGACTTCACCAAGGGCAAATCCTGAATGATCAACCTAGCAGCCTTCTATAATGGTGTAAACTGCATCAGTGGATGAGGGAAGAGCCACTGTTGTCTGTCTGGACTTCAGTAAGGCCTTTTGTCGTGGTCTCCCACAACAGTCTTCTCTCTAAATTGGAGAGATATGGATTTGTTGGGTGGATTGTTTGATGAAGATGCTTGGAGAATATGCCCTATGAGGAGAGACTAAAGGAACTGGGGCTGTTTAGTCAGGGGAAGAGGAGGCTGAGGGGAGACCTCATTGCTCTCTTCAAATACCTGAAAGGTGATTGCAGTGAGAGCGGGGCTGGTCTCTTCTCAGTGGTGACAGGTGACAGGACAAGGGGAAATGGCCTCAAGTTGCACCAGGGGAGGATATCAGGAAATCAGGATAGTTTGGATATCAGGAAAAACTTCTTTACAGAAAGGTTTGTTAGGCACTGGAACAGGCTCCCCAGGGAAGTGGTTGAGTTCCCATCTCTGAATGTGTTTAAAAACTGTTTGGATGCGGTGCTCGGAGACATGATTTAGTGGTGGGTTGCTTGAGTTAGAGCAGTATGGTTAGGTTGCGGTTGGACCTGATGATCTTGAAGGTCCTTTCCAACCTAAGCAATTCTGTGATTCTGTGAAAGAGAAAATGGTTGTGAGATCATATCCAGAGAGTGGTTGTCAAAGGTTCAATATGTGGATGGGGTTCATTGCTGAGTGCTGCCCCTCAGGGGTCAGTACTGGGACAGATACTCTTTAGTATCTTCATCAATGATGGCTACGATGCGACTGAGTACACAGCAAATTTGCTGATGACATCAACGTATGTGTTGCGGATGTAGGGCAATTGACACACCTGATGGATGGGATGTCATTCAGAGAGACCTAGACAAGCTTGAGAAGTGGGCCCAGCAGAAGTGTATGAGATTCAAGAAAGCAACGTGCAAGGTCTTGTGCATGAGTCACAACAACCTCTGCTATCAATACAAGCTGGGAATGAAAGGACTGAGTGCAGCCCTGTGAAAAAGAACTTCCAGATACTGGTGGGTGGTAAGCTGGACCTGAGCCAGCCATATGCTTTCACAGCCCAGAAAGTCAACTGCTGTCTTTGGCTGCATCAAAAGAAGTGTTGGCCAGCAGGTCGAGGGAGATCCTGCCCCTCTACTCTCTGCTGATGAAGTCTGAACTGGAGTGCTGTGTATGGATTTGGAGTCCTCAGTACGGGAGAGACATAGACTTGTTGGAGCACATCCAGAGAAGGGCCACAAGAATGATTGAAGGAATGGAACACCTCTCCTACAAGGACAGGCTGAGAGAGCAATCAAGGGCTGGAGAAGAGAAGGCTCTGTGGAGTCTTAAGAGTGATTTTTCAGTTTCTAAAGGGAGGCTATAAGAAAGAATGAGAAAGATCCTTTACCATCTTCTGTTGTGATATGACAAGGGGAAATGGTTTCAAACTAAAGGAAGAGAGATTATCACTGGATAGAAGAAAAGAATATTTTATGACAAGGGTAGTGAAGCACTAGAACGAGTTGCCCAGAGAGGTGGTGGATGCCTTGTCTCTGGAAACATCCAAGGCCAGGCTGCACTAGACTCTGAGCACCTGACTGAGCTGCAGATGTCCCTGTTCATTGCAGGAGAGTTGGATTAGATGACCTTTAAGGGTCACTTCCTACTGAAATGATTCTATGATTTATGATTCTATCTTCTGTTAATTTTCCATTTCCCAAGGATGCTAGGAGCATCTTGGACAGTGTGTTTGTCTCTTTTGACTGCTGCTACTTCAAATCCAACTTTCTGTTTGTTCTCAGTAATTATACTGATTTAATCACTGTATAGCATTAAGTTCCTGCCCTGCATTCTGAAACATAAAGTTGGGAATTTCTGTTTTCCCCTTTGATATGTAGATGTTTGAAACACCAAGATATTAATTTACTGAAAGCCACACTACTTCTCTGTAGGGAAGTGTAGCTTAAGCAGCTTTGGGAAAGGCTGCCTTGTGGTCTGCCTCCATGTAGGAAGTTGAACATGATGAGCAAAACTGTCAAAAGGGGCAGTTTGCTGCAAACTCTTCAATACCAGGATCTGTATAAATGTTTTCCATAAAAAAATCCTTGTTGTTACTATTTTCCTACCAAATAAAAGGTCGTGAAATCAGGACTTGGAATGGGAAGATGTCAAAGAAATTACAGTTACATTAACAATGCATAGATGTACAAGCAATGATGTGAAGCTCCTCTGTCTCAGTTACATCTACTGCAAGTAGATTTGCTGGGAAATGTGGTGTGGCTCTTTCTCTGTGAAAATGGGATGTAGGATATAATTGATTCTTGCTGTTGTTGTTGGTTTTATTTTGTTGTTGTTTTGGTGTTTTAATTTTTTTTAACTTTTTCTGTACACTTGTGAAGATAAACCTCACTCCAGCAATAAATAAGAAATTGCCACACAATGCTATTTTAATCAATTAGCAGGAAAGATACACATAAATAGATTCCATGATGCATGTATCCAGTAGCCAATAAATACAACCCTCTGAATGCTGGAAAAACACATGGCTACCATTTGTGTTGAAATGAAAAATACATACATTCCTTGTTGTTAGTAATTTAGACAACCTGTTTTGTAGGTAGAAAAAGATGAGGAAATGATGCTTGTTGACTTTCCATGTCAGCAAGTATAAAGCTTTCACTAATAAATGAGGAGAGAATGTCAACTATGTTGGCAGGAAATGGCCAGTCATACAGCTGACAACCAATCTTGGCAAGGAATATATGTAATGGTTAGGTACTGCAAGCTGTTTGTAGTTAGCATTTCCAAAGCTGCCAGCCAATTGCCTCATAAGGTCTGCTGACAGGTAGTAGATTAGAAATCTGATCTGGTCTTCCATTTGTTCTTTGTTTTTACCTTAAAGTTTACCTGAAGTTTTAAATACAACTTCATCTTTCCTGTGCCTGACTTGTATATTATTTGATATCTAAACATTGCATTCAAATGTGTGAACACAGGAGTAGCAGAGGTGTTTTAATCAAAATCATACAGAGATGGGCATCTGGCAACATTTTTTTCATGAAGTGTTCAGATTTCAAAATAATTTTACCATGAAAGGGGAAAGAATTTTAATTTCATTATGCTTCTCATAAATATCCTGAAATGTTCAAATGGAAGTTTGAAAGTAGAGATGTTCCCTATTGTACCAGTGATAGACTAAAGCAGTAAATTCTGTAGTTACAACTGCATTGGAAAAACAAATCGTAGGTTATTTGCTTGATCAAGCATTAGAAATGAGTCACGTGACTTGTATTTGAACAAAATTGCTTACATAAAATATAATCATAAGTAAGATTCCATGAAATATATCCAGACATACAGAATTTATTTCAAAATGTTTGTTGGAAAGATGTTGGTTTATGATTCAAAGATTGTCAGTGAAGAGTCAATAGTTTCTTATAATGTTGGCTTAATTCCACGTAGTCTTTCTGGAAATATTGACTTACTATGTCTTTGTCTAGAAACGTAAAATGAGGGCTATCTACTGGGAAGATGGCTAAATTGGGCCATTTCTTTGTTTCTCCTGAAGCTTATTTCTAGAAGCATGTTGCTGGCATATTCAGTTAAGATTAGCTAAAGAAAAAGAATTATTTATCCAAAAAAAAAAAAAGTTCAGTTCTAGAGACAGTCTATTCAGTAGTGCAAAGCTTTGTAAGTGTTAATATTTTCAGTTATTAAATTCTCCTGTCACTGCATTTCTGGCCTCATGTATGTGACCAGATGTGATTTGCTCCCGTAAGCATGTAGCAGCTTGACATTTACACCAAAGTCCCAGCAGGGTCACAGACCAGGTGCTGCATTATTGTTCCATGAAAAGTTAAGGCGACTCGACTGATTTGTAGTGCTGTATTTCCTTTGTATTTCCTTTTAATGTTTATGTCTTTGTGAGGAGTATGTATTCCTGTGACATGAGAGATGTAGTACCTTTTTTGTCATGTGGTTATATTGGTCTCTTGGTTTCAGCTGAGTCAGTGTTGATGGCACATTGATGTTTTAGTTGTTGGTGAGTGACAGAACCATAACTGGCACCAGGCCAGGACATTTGGCAGAAAAGAGTTGCTGCCTTTTATGGCCCAGAGGCAGGGGTATGATGAGGAGACAGGCCAGCTAGTCGGAATTAGGCAAGGGGTTATTCCGCACCAAGTGATATCATGCAGAAGGCCATACAGCTGTGGGGAGCTGTCCAGTGATGGTCACTGCCAGGGAATGGGATGGGTGTCCATTCGTGGGTAGCGAGATATTGTGTTGGTAAAGAAGTGTTTGTTGGTGGACAATTGTATTGTTTGCTGGGCACTAGTCAGTGGGTGGTGAGTAGTTGTGTGGTATGTTTATATAAATACATGCACGAGGGACACTCAGAAAATAATACTTCCTATTTTAGTATGTTGCCCATGACATCAGAGGTGGATGTTAGTGGTATGCTAGTAGAGAATGAAACTTCTTGCCAATATTTCATAACATTTTATGTATGTATATTTTAAGTATATTTTATTTATGGCAGCAGAGGGGCAGTGTGACAAAATGGTGTCTGACATGGAAGTGTAGATGAAGCAAAGCTGTGTAATTGAATTCCTCCATGTGGAAAAAATAGCACCCACTGACATTCACCAACACTTGCTGAACATTTACAGGCAACAAACAGTGGAAGTGAGCTCACTGAGGTGGTTGGTGGTGTGTTTCAGCAGTGGTGACAGTGACAGTGAGTTCCCTCCACTGGTGCAGATTTTTACGAGCGCAGCATGCAGGCTCTTGCTTGTTGCTGGTGAAAATGCATAGCTAATGGTGGTGGTGACTATATTGAAAAATTTCATTTTGTAGCTGAGAATTTGCTCTATCAAATAGTGTTATTGTACTCTTTATTTCAGTTATAATTTCATGGAAATAATCAGGAAGCATTATTTTTGGAGTGACCAACGAATAAATAGTAATCATCCAATTTTTGTACCTATTTTCCTTTTCTGTCATAGTGGATAGTATTTGTCTCAACCCACGAGTTCTATTTTGTTTCCAGTGATCTCCATTGTCTCAGCTGAGGGGGAAAAGTGAATGTATGACTTTGTGGTGCCAAGTAAAACCACAGCAGTTGATGAAATAATTCTGTCTTTACCAATGGCTCCAGTTCCATGCAGTGTGGAGTTAGAGTTCCACAGTGAAGTGATATTTGGATACCTTGCCTTCCTTCAGTCCTGAGATCTGCTCAGAAAAAGGTTCTTCCTGACTCACTGCATCCAGCTCTGAGGAACCTAGAACAAGTGAGATATGGACCTGTTAAAGCAGGCCCAGAGGAGGGCTATGAAAGATAATAGATGGCTGAAGCACCTCTGCTACAAAGAAAGGCTGAGAGAATTGGGGTTGCTCAGCCTGAAGAAGATAAATGGCTGGGGAGAACTTATAGAGGTCTTCCAGCACCTAGAGAGCCCCATGGGAAATTTATAAAGTGACTGTCCGGGAGCATAGTGATAGGACAAGGGGCAATGGTTTTAACTGAAAGAGTCTAGGTTTAGATTAGATATTTATATTTAATATTTAGATTAGATGAAATTGCAGTGCCAGGGGTGAGGCACTGGAACAGGCTGCCCAGAAAAGTTGTGGATGCCCCATCCTTTAAAATGTTCTAGACCAGGTTGGATGTAGCTTTGGGCAACATAGTTTAGTGAGTGGCAGCCAAGCCAATAGAAGGGTGTTGGAACTAGATGATCTTTGAAGGTTTCTTCCAACTTAAGCCATGCTATGATTCTGTGGATTGACACACACAGAATTTTCCTCTGTGCTTCATAACTGAAAAAAGAAAAGGATAGAAATGCTCAGTCTTTACTGAGATGTTGTGAAAGCATAGATATGTATTTTGTGATAAACAGCTGTCTGTCAAAATGCAACCTTGTTTTCATTTGTCTACATTTCTCAGGGTTGCCAATATTATTGCAAGGACACAGCTGATAAAAGAATTCAACTTTAGGAAATGTTTTTGTTCTGTTCTCTGGGGGTTGTTAAGAAATTTGAATTTTGTTCGTAGAGCCAAAAATATTTGAAGCATCACTGGCAATGTAGCTAGGACTAAGTTCTTTTTCTTGATCTGGAAATAACAAGAACCAGTTGGCTGATGCCTCGGAGCATCAAGAAAGGCTTCTTGATTCTTTTTCTGATAGCATAAACATAATGGAAAATAATGGTGTCTCTTCATTAAATAAAAGGCAAACAAAACAAAACAAAACAAAACAATCAACAACATACCTTGACATAAAAAGGTAATCTAATGTTCTGAATTTCAATTTTTAAGAAAATCTCATGAACAATATAGATTAATAAATATAATAATTCAATAAACATAGTAGATTAATAAATATAATAAATATTAACACAAGAAACTAAGTAATTTAATAAAATATCTTTGATAGGTAAAACAAAGAATGAATTGTTTGTAACCAGTTTGATTTTTGTCTTTTCAAAGATATTGTTATAGGCTAAAGTATTTGATACAGGAAAATATTCAACAGCTTTAATGCAATTTACAAACCAATGTTCTAATATTTTTCTTCAATAAATTAGTGCCAGGTACCACATAGACAATTAAGAATTTAAACAGTTCTTCATGATGAACAAGTGAAAAGGAAAAATCAGTCAGAGTTTGAAAAAAATAAAGTTTTGTCACTCTCTGATGAGAGAAGAAGATAGATGGGAGAGAAATGAAACTGACTACATTTTCTACAATTGTCGTTGTAAAACATGGATTAAGACAGTCTCACCTCAGGGATTCCACCCATGAGAACAATGTGTGTTTGATGCAAACTCCTGGGGAGTCTCCAGTTTTGTAGTACTGACAGGGTAATTAAATAGGCACAATACTGTCTGATTTTTATTTTTATCATTATTTTTTATTTGCTATAGCTTTTATTTCTGCTACAGAAATAAAATTATTATTATTATTACTTCTTTTTATTATTTCAATTTTATTATTATTATTTTCACTATGTCTGTTACAAATGCAGGTCATGTTCAATCCTACTTGAAAGGGTCACACATGTCCCTCTTCCAATGGAGCCACTGCAACTGCTGCTTCTGTTGCACTTGTTGAAAGTTTTCCCACTCATGTCTCCTTATTGCAGAATACTACCAGGAAGCCAGACATGGAAAAGGTGATCTGTTTGAAAAAGCCAGATTCCATTTTTTACTTGCTTCCAAAGACAAATAAATGAAAAATTTTATTGTATTATCTAAAACACGTTTCTCTACAGGAATTATTCTTTTTCACTATCATTCTCCTTAGCTCAAAGGTAAAAGCAAATATCACCCAAGACCAAAAGGACCTGTCCACACCACACATCTATTACTGAAAACACAGCAGAACTTTTCAATAAGAAAATACAGTTAACAGAAGCATTAAGATGAAGTATGGATTCATAAATACGTTTGTTCCTTTGTGCCTGGACCGTTTTTTCTGATCAGTAAAAATCTCAACAAGAAAATAAGTATGTGTTTGATTGGAGAAATATGCTCTTTTAAAACTGGTAAAAATGCAGTAGTGCATCACAAGACCTTGTCAGTTTTGCTGATCATGAGAGATTGCGAGTCAACACAGTTGTTCTTGCTTAATGTTTGTAATCACAAATCTTTTCAAGAAATACCAGTATTTTGCCTTGAACTTCATGTGTTCATGGATGGCAAACAGTATGTGAAGTATACTTGACAAACAGGAGTGTATATGGAGGGGGAGGAAAGGAAGGGAGAAGAGACTACCAAAATGATACTGTATTTTCTTTGCCAATTAGTGGTCTGCTTTTTGTCTACTTAAATTATTTTAATCTCACTTGAGGTTACAGAATATTATCTAGCATAGATATGAAACTGGTATGATGTAAATCCCTGATGGGAAAGGCACTTAGGAAAGCTTTTCAGCAAATAGCCTTGGAAATGTAACTGAACCACACTGTTTTTCCCAGACTTTATGACTGGAGGGAAAAATGAGATCCCAGATCTGTTGCAGTGTAATAGTTCATGAAAATGAATAACAAATTTCAAGGAAAAAAGTTTCTATTTGCTGCTTTATAAAGACAAGAATGGTCTAGAGCTGAAAAACATTGAGTACTTCTTCCAAGAAATGCAGGCTAATTGACAACGGCTATTTGGACTTCAACTATTGTAAAGTAATATTTGTAATATTACTCCCAAGTGCAAACAGAAACCTATTTGCTGTAGAAAACAACAGGACAACAGTAGTTATTTAAATCAGAAATGTGTTGAATACTCTGGGGATAGTGTAATTAACATCAGGGACCACATCATGTAACAGATCAACTTTGCCTTTTCAATTAATTTTACATAATACTAACATCACTCAGTTGTTTCTGATTTCCATCCAATGAAGTTTTTAACACTTACATGTTCGAATTAAAACACATATGTGCAGAAATTTGTATTTTGTTTTTAAAGAGTTCAAAATATTCTCATACCTAGCCTAAAAGTGTAAAATTGAAAGCTTACAGGTTTAGTCTTCTCAATTTCGCTTGAAAACGGCTGACCACATAAAAAGAAGAAAAAGTGTTGTGTTTGTGTTTCAAAACAGTGCACATAAAGAACCTGGTGACAGACTAGGAAGAGTTTCAGAATGTGATAAAAAACATTCCCTGTTAATTGTATGATTCTGGCTTTCTATTTAGCCATTGCGTTGTCAAATATTTGTTGTTAGCTTTCTCATTAAGAGGGAACTTGCAGATGCAAGCTCTTTTTTTAACTCACGATTGAACTATTGAGCTATATTTATCTAAAAAGGGGAAACAAGCTGAGAGTTTTGGTAGCTAGTTTCATTTTTCAGACTGATTTCAGGGAACTGGGCTGTAAGATTTTGTCACAGTTCCACCATATCATGGAACCTGAATTCCAAGCTGGCACAAAATACTGTGTTTCGATGATGGAATGATACTGTTGAAGTAAATTCCATTTATATTCTTTAAATATCTTTAAAACGGAAACAAAAACAAACATCAACAGCAGCGCCACTACTGCCTCCAAATATTGTGGATACTGGCATATTTACTCAAGGTTTTTAGGGGAAGCATAAGGTCTAAGTTACGCAAGCTGGTACAAGTTATCTTCTGGTTGGAATCTGGTGTGGCAGAGAACTTTTCCTTAGAGAAAACATCAGAATTTCTCTTTCAAAATTACATCTCACTCTTACAGCTGAGCAATGTGTTGTGTCACAAGGTGAGAAGACTGGCATAGACTCTTAAAATCAGTTATTTTTGTGACAAACTTACTTCTGTCAGGATTTAAATTTATTAGTTTATATTGTCTTAATGCCAACCTAGTTCATATAAGTATTGTGAAGGTATTAATAAAATGACAATACTCCATTCAAAGGACATGTAAAGTGATTGTGTTTGTCTGTTCATAGCTGGTGCCAAAGATACAAAGGAGGAGGCAGGAGTTTGATATTTTCCACTGGGAATGTGTTTCCTTTACATAGCAGTAAATATATTTATTACATTCATTAGATTAGGGAGTCTTGTATAGCTGACATGGGATAAATGAACATTCACTTGCTACAGTTTCCTCTAATTGAGAGGAAAACAGAAGGAATGTTAATTGTTGATAAGGCAAATTAGACTGGAATTGAATTATAAAACATTGGTATCTTTTAATTGACATTTTAAATTATTCTAGTAAGAGGTTAGCTTTGCTGTTATTTTCCCCTGTATATCACATAGGGTAAGCATTTAGTAAGTGTTACATCTGTTTCAATCATTACCTTGAAGATTTGGTCTTTTATGAGTTTGTGTTTTTCATGTGAGAGTGAGAGGAATTGCAAAATAAAAAAATGTATATCCTCAGCTTGCAGATGTCTGAAGGCAATTCTGTTTAGTTCTGGTTTCTTCTGAGCCTCCATTGTTTGAAACAGCTCAGACCTTTATTTCAACAAATTTTCAGACTCAATGGAACATCAGAAAATCAAATGAGAACACAAGGAATACACATGTTTAAGAAAGTATCCACATGTGCAAAAATCTCCCCTAATGGTACTCATCATCTCTTCTGTAAACCTAAATGAAACATTCAGTTTTTATTTTTCCAGTGCAATATAATCAAATCCACAGTAACAAATTACCAAACAACTGAAAATTTAATAAAGCAACATATTAGGCAAGACCTACTCTATTAATTTAAAAATTCTGGTTTTAATGACTTCAGTTGTCCATTTCCACTCTTTCCCCAATCTGAACTTTGAAAAGGTTTCCTTTTGATCTTTTATTTGTGCCCATTCAACACTTCTGTGCGAGTTGGTTATGCATGCATTCTACATCTAGCTGGTGAGGTGTAAATGCTGGAGAGTTCTTTTTTGTTCTCAGAATGGAAAAAATTAGAAATGCAACCTCTGTGCAAGAAATTAATTTGACTTCCAACGTCTTGATTTGATTATATGTACCTCAGATGTATAGTTTACTATACAAATAGGTGATCAAGTAAAATGGAATTTTTCTGTGAACACAGCCTGCGTTCTGAAAATTCCTTTCCTTACTCTTTTCCTTTTCAACCTACAGCTCATTAAAAACATCCCAGATATCTTATCATCTAATGTTATCAACTAAATGAAATCTTATAATCTAATTTTATCAACTAAATTCTCTTGGAATCTATGATTCAGAGTCTTTTCTTGGGCTGTGAAAGTGTGGTAGTGCTTGTGCTGTAGTGTTGTTTTTCCCTATGCCTCTTCCATCCCTGACCCCTCAAATGACTGTGAATAGTGGACAATGTAGAGGACTTTAAGGCTTATTTTGATTTTGTAAATTTCAAACCCTATTGAACTTCCTATGGAAGTACGTTATATCATTATCAGGTTGTTAACTATTATAAGATTGTTTTCCACTTTAGTCCAATCAAAACAAAGAACATAAAGATAATGTTTTAACCACAAAGTAAAACCATGAGATATTAGCAAATGTTAGACTATTCAGCATTTTGTGCTTTATAACAACTTTTTTTCACGTTTATCAGAACTAATGTTGTTTCCTAGCACTGAAACATTTCGAAGGTGGCTGTTAAAATCTGGAGAGATAAGCAGATGAGAACATAGTGTATCAATGGAGATTAGAGAATAGAGAACTCAATAAAATTGTTTAAAGGAAACTTATTTGTAGATGTTAAAAACATCATGGATGCTCACTAGAAGTGTATGTTTAAATCAGAACAAATTAGCCTGCTGTATGTTCACTGATAGCATAGGAAGGTTTCAATTTTCTGCATGTGTCAGGCTTAAGTGCATCTGATTGCCAGAAAGCAGGAGAGTGCTTGTGAGACTGTAGCATTAGAAACAGATTTTTTGGACAGAAACTGGATGTTTGTTGTGTGATAAAGGAATGTAAATATTAATGAATAAGCAAAACTTCAAAATACTGGAAGAAAAAAACAGTAGATGAAGTACCTCCAACATACTGCAGCAATTCATTATATTGTTTGGCTATGTATAACTTTAATATTGATTAATGTGTTTGCCAAGTTTAAACTCTCATTAGCATCAAAGCAAGAAATAATTTGATGTGCAGTAGGACTTGTATTTCATTACAATACGTTTTGTGTCTTACACAAAACTGGAGATAGTCTAGGTTTAAAATTGTATTTACTGTGCTTTTTTCCTCCAGAGGAGCTAGATGCATTTTGAATAAGGAAAAATATATAGATACACAGAGAACTAAAAAAATTAAAAAATCAAAATGGCTTTTTATTTTAAAATTATATAAATAACACAGATCTTTTACTGCTTTTGCAGATGTCATTTCATCTTATCTTTGTACACGAGATTTGACAATAAAAATTCTCATGTTAGAACTGTTTAAAAATATCACAATGCAAGGCAGGATATTGCCGCAGCAAAAAGATCTTGCATTTCCAGCATTTGGAATATGTTAACCTTAAATTCTCCTTTCCTTGCATAGGTGTCTTGTTGGTTTCCTTAAACTCAGAGCTGTGCTGGAAGAACTGCATCTTCTTGGTTAATATAATAATATAAATACTACTTCATACTCATGGAATTTTTCATTACAATTTCTGTAACTTCATTTGTCTTCAATTTTGTCTGTTTGTTGGTTTGTTTATTTGTTTTCTAATATCGAGTACTGATTGGCTTTGTTCTTGAAAAGTCATTGTTTTCCACTCTCTCGCTTATGGTACATGCACAAAACTTGCTTTAATTATTAAAAGACGTATACATGACAATATAAACTTTTCGCAGCAATATGTAAACCTCCTGAGACAAAGTGCATTCTTATAGAAACAACCTTGGAGTGGAAATGCTTGGAAGTGTATTGTTATAAAAACAACCTTCGAGAAGAAATGCTTTGTAGAAAGAAGGAAGAATTGCACAGAAGGGAGGCCTCTTACTTTCTTATCTGCATTCTGAAAATCATACCTTAGCAGCACTGTTTTGGAGTTCGTATTGCTTAGGAGAGTTGAAAGACTGACTTCATACATACTTAGTCTTTATCTCAGCTTTGCATTTTGCTGGCAGTCAACTCAGGGAAATTACTGACTGCTGTTATTAAGTGCCATCTGCACTTCTTCTAGAGACAACCAGACTTTTCTTGCAGCCTATGTAGTTTGAGTGGAGCTTTGCCTTCTTTATAGTTTCATCCCAGCATCTCAAAAATTAAGGCATCTTTTTGCATCCACATGAAAAGATTCTTCATGTATGTTAATTTAATGTAGGTGAAAAACACTTGTGTGAATTTGCGTGTGCAGTACTGATATGGGGTATATCTATGCCTTTTTGACTTAAGTTTGCTGTAAGGTGCTGAGTATCCCAGCAATCACTGAAGATACAGCTTGATAAATGTGGAAGTAAGTTACAGTAGTGAAGAGCTATAGAGATAGCAAAGCCTAATACTTTATTAATACATGGGCTCTGGTAGTGTGTTCAGCAGAAGTTGGTAATATTAGAACAATTCTGTAGAAAGACACTCTAGAAATATGCATTAAAAATTAAGAGCTGTGAAAAGCAAAAATTTTGCCTCTCTCTTTTTTTTTTAATGTGTACACTGCTGCAGCAGTAGCTCATTCTATAGTAAAATGTTTAGTAATCCATGTTGTGATCTACTCTTCCTTCTTGCTTTAAGGTCTGAAGGTGGGACTAGAGCTTGATTATGACGTGGAACATAAATTAATATCTCATTACTTATTTTGGGGGTATATATACATTTACTGAAGCCTTGGCTTATCAGTCATTTTGGCTTTTTCTTGTCTGTTGGTAATGGGTACTTCAATTGGGCCTGAAAACGAGAGGAGAAACTGCATCCCCTAAACCCCTATGGAGCAGATACTGTAAAATTATTTGAATTGTAACCATGCTTCACAGATCATATGCATCAAATGAGTTTCTACTGTAGCCACTACAGTTTACCTTGTAGCTTCTCATTTCATGCTGACCTTTCACAATCAGGACTAACTTATTTGCACTGGATTTAATGACATGCAATACTTTATTTCTCCATAGATGCAAACAGGGAGCAAAGTGGAAATACAAGCTAAAGTGATACCAGTAGATGTTGTCACATAAATGGAATTTGGTTTTCTGAGATTACAATTATGACATCCCTGGATGACCTCTGATTCTGTCATTTTATAATTTGACAGATGCATATTGCAGTGATTTCTGTAGCGATGCTCATTGTTGCTTTCTTGTCAGCTTTAATTTCGAAGAAACTGGACAAAGTTGAAATGAATTCTCCTCTATGAATGTCATAGTCAAAGCATGCTGTCATATTAACAGGTCGGACTTTCTTCTACAGTGAAGTTAGAATGTACAATAGGTTTATGCCACTTGGAACCACATATTGTTTCATAGTGTCAATGATACTGTTATGCTTTAATTGCATGCGGCTTCTACCTTAGCCCCGCACTCTCCTTTCTCACCTCTCCTTTCTTCAGTTAATCAAGGACAAATGATGCTTCACAATATCTTATACTTTTCTTCCTAATAGGATCCTTTTGAAGTGCCAAGTAAGTGCTCTAGGTGAACCAATTTTATTCTTCTTTGTCCCTAAAATGATTAGTCTGGGGGATGAATTATTGTTCCTTGCTGGAGATCACGGGGTGGAAAGGCATAGATGTTGAACAGAAAAGAACATACATAAATTGAAAACAAACCACTTCACTTCATACATTCAATTCTGGAATTTCACTGATTTTTATGGTCTTTGCTTTTGATGTTTGTAGGATTTAGTTTCTTAAGTTAGTGCATACGTTTATTAAAGAAATTATTTGGAAGTAACTTTTTTTGATGACTTATAGCTGCAGTAGTGATATAAAAACATCCCTTTCTTGCTGCTAGGGAAAGAAAAAAAAGTTGTAGATTATCATGGGAGGCAGCTCAGCACCATCCAGCCACTTGTTCACTCTCTAAGTGGAATGGGAGAGAAAACAGGAAAGATAAAAGTGTGTGTGAGAACTCATGGGTTGAGATAAGGACAGTTTACTAGGTAGAACAAAAGCTGCACATATAAGCAAAACAAAGCAAACCAAGGAATTAATTCACTTTTTCCTGTCATCAGGCAGATGACAGTTCCAGACACTTCTGGAAAAGCGGGGCTTTCTCACATGTAACAGTTTCTTGGGAAAGCAAACACCATCACTCTGAATGTCCCCCCTTCCTCCTTCTTTACCCCAGTTTTAATTGCTGAATATAACACCATAAGGTATGGGACGTCTCTTTAGCCAGTTTGAGTGAGCTGTCCTGTTTCTGTCCCGTCACAACTTCTTGTGACCTCTACCTCCTTGCTGGTAGGGCAGCATGAGAAACTGAAAAGTCCTTGGTTCTGCACTTGGTTCTGCAACAACTAAAACACTGGCGTGTTCTCAGCATCATTTTCATCAGAACACAAAGCATACACAGCAGCATAGAAATCTCTGTTAAGAAAATTGTCTCTATTCCAAAGAAAACCATGACAGAATCTTTCAGGAATATTTGACTTATTTCTGCTATAAGATTAAGACACTATGTCTGAAGGTCAGGAAAGTTTCCATTGACTCCTTGGATGTCAGTTTTTCTCCTGTTTCTTCTTTAACACAGAAATCTTTTTAAAAGAAAAATAATAAGAAAGAAAATAAACACATTATCAGGGTGACACCAAACAGAGAGATGTGAAGTGGGCACAACATTTACCTGCATTGACTTTGTTAAAGGTGCTTGTTTGATAGGGTATTGAAAGTTTCAGGTTCTTCCACAATAGCAATGAAAATGTATATCAAAAGCAATAGCACAGTGCCACTCCACAGCGTTTTGTGACAGGACTTGCTGCTTGGCTCTGTCTCAGTGATGACGCATCCACTGATAAATAGGATATGAATGGCTTCTAAACTTAATAAATCAAAGTTAATCACTGAATTATTTCATAGATGTACACATCTCCTTTTGGTTTTACTGCAGATGGCTGCATAATGAGAGTAATATTTGTGACTGTGAATCTAAGGCAGATGAAAACATATCCTGAAAGCCTGTGAAAATTTCAAAATACTGTCTAGGTGTGCAGTTCTAATGCTGCTCTCCATTCATTAGGGCTTCACTATACTTAGCTGGGGATTTTTCTTTTCAGCTTTTTGCTTTTCAGCAATTACCATATTTAACTACAAACAGGAGAGACTGGTCTTCCCATAAAAGTTAGAGCATTTAGGAAATGGGCATATCTGTGGTCAGCAATGCATTGTGTTAATTCTTTTCTGGGTTTCATACGACCTTGAGTGAGATCATCTGGTGTGTGCAGAACAGCTAGGGGATCGGGCCCAGCCAGTATGGGCTCATGAAAGGCAAGTGCCGCTTGACCGACCTGATTGCCTTCTATGACTGAGTGACCTACCTGGTGGATGAGGGAAAGGCTGTTGGTGTGGTCTACCTAGACTTCAGCAAAGCCTTTGACACTGTCTCCCGCAGTATTCTGGAGAAGCTGACAGCCTGTGGCTTGGAGAGATACACACTTTACTGGCTAAAGAACTGTCTGAATGGCCAGGCCCAGAGAGTGGTGGTGAATGGAGTTATATCCAGCTGGTGACTGATCACGAGTGGTGTTCTCCAGGGATCACTGTTGTTTGATACCTTTATTGATGATCAGCATGAGGGGATTGAGTGCACCCTCAGTAAGTTTGCAGATGACACCAAGGTGGAGGGAAGTGTTTATCCACCTGAGAGTAGGAAGGCCCTATAGAGGCATCTGGACAGGCTGGGTTTATTGGTAGAGGTGAATGGGATGAAGTTCAACACCACCAACTGCCGGGTCCTGCACTTTGGTCACAACAACCCCAGACACTGCTACAGGCTTGGGGCAGAGTGGCTGGAAGTCTGCCTGGAAAAATGGACCTGCAATGCTGGTTGATGCATGGCTAAACATGAACCAGCAGTGTGCCTAGGTGGCCAAGAAGGCCAACGGCATCCAGGCTTGTATCAAAAATAGTGTTGCCAGCAGGAGTAGGGAAATGATAATCCCTCTGTACTCAGCTCTGGTGAGGCCACATCTTGAGTCTGCATTCAGTTTTGGTCCCTCTGTGTAAGAAAGACATTGAGGCCCTGGAGCGTATTCAGAGAAGGGCAATGAAGCTGTGAGGGACTGGGAGCACAAGTCTTCTGAGGAGCGGCTGAAGGAACTGGGATTGTTCAGTCTGGAGAAGAGAAGGCTCAGGGGTGACCTTATCACTCTGTACAACTACCTGAAAGGAGGCTGTGTCAAAGTGGGGGTCAGCCTCTTCCCCCAGCTAGCTTGTGACAGGATCAGAGGGAATGGCCTCAAGTTGCTCCAGGGGAGATTTGGGTTGAATATTAAGAAAAATTTCTCCTCTGAAAAGTGGTCAGGCACTGGAATGGGCTGCCCAGGCATAAGGTGGAGTCACCACCCCTGGAGGTGTTCAAGAAATGTGTAGATGTTGTACTAAGGGGCATTGTTTAGTGTGAAACATTGGTTGTATGTGGATGGTTGGACTAGATTATCTTAAGAGATCTTTTCCAAGCTTGATGATCCTATGATTCAGCATGGAGCACTAAAGAAAGAGTATTATGTATAACATACTCTGTGCCCAGCATATTACAAGGGCAATTATCTTTCAAGATCAGGTTGCTAAGTAGTAAGAAGCATTCTGATCATGATAAACATACTACTGCAGCACAAACTACCCCTGTACCTGAATCAGTTTAACCTACTCAAGATAATTCTATGCTTTGATAGTCTTGAGATTATATGAACTTGTATAATTTGATGTGTTTTCCATTCAGCAGCAAGTTTCTGCATGTAGATAGAAGGTGTTTTGCACTTGAAATGATTTCATTTTTAATAACATCCATTTAACAATTTCAATAGTTTTACCTAGGATTGTGTCTGGGAGGGAGGAAGAAATAAAATAAAACAAAAATCAATCTAACAAACAAAATCCACAAAAAAAAACCTGATTGCTTCTAGCATTTGTAATTCCTGCTTAATTTATAATGATATATGAGTAAGGACAACATTTAATATCAGGATTTACTTGAAGATGGAAGACTTAGTGACACATCTTCAGTAAAAGCCCTATTACTTGCAAATGGAATGTGTGATAATTGTGAGCTTGCAGCATACATTAGTATTTTTTCACTGTGTTCTTTTTCTGTAAGGTTGGAGAGTAAATTCTGGTTGATGTCTTTAGTCTCTGAACTGAAGTGTATGTACAGAATACCATTAGGGCTTGTGAATTTTGTTTGGTATAAAGCTAGGAATGATAGGACATCATGACGAGTAAATAATCTTACTTGTTTATAAACATAATACATAATTATTCAACTATAAATATTTAGTGGGAATACTATGCTTAGTAGCATAACAGATTCAATAAATATTTCAGCTGAAAGTAGACTTGCCAAATTAAAATTCGAGGGTACTCATCTAAGGATACTGAAGGATCTGGTGGAAGTGCTTACCAAGCTACTTTCAATAATTTACCAGCAGGTCCAACTAACCACAGAGGTCCTGCTTGACTGGAGTTTAGCAAATGTGACTCCAAACTGCAAAAAGTGTAGGAAGGAGGATTCAGGGAACTACAGGCCTGTCTGGGTACCCAGGTGGCCAAGGATGTAAAGACCATTCTGGTCTGCATCAGAAAAAGCGTGGCCAGCAGGACTGGGATATAGACTGTCCCTCTGTACTAGACACTGTTAAGACCACACTTTGAATATTGTGTTCAGTTTTGGGCCCCTCACTACTAGGAGGATATTGAGTTGCTTGAACACTTACAGCAAAGAGCAATGAAGCTAGTGGAAAGGACTAGAAAACAGCAGCTTTGAGGAACAGAACTGTTTACTCTGCAGAAAAGGAAGCTGAGTTGAGGTCTTCTTGCTTTCTATGACTACCTGAAAAGAGGTTGCAGCAAGGACACTGTCAGTCCATTTTCTCAGGTGACAACTTACATTATGTGAGGCAATGGCCTGAAGTTGCAGTAGGCAAAGTTTAGACTGCATATAAGGAAGAATTTCTTCATAGAAAAGGTGGTTTGGCATGGAAATGGGCTCACTAGGGAAGAGATGGAGTCACAGAATCACAGAATCATAGGGGTTGGAAGGGACCTCTGGAGATCATCTAGTCCAACCCGCCTGCTAAAGCATATTTCCTTAAGTAGGTTGCACGGGAAAGAATTTGAGCAGGTTTTGACTGTCTCCAGAGAAGGAGATTCCTCAACCTCTCTGGGCAGTCGATTTCAGTTCTCTGACAACCTCAAAGTTTTTTTCTCATGTTCAGATGGGAATTTCCTGTGATCCAGTTTGGGCCCATTGCTCCTTGTCCTGTTACTGGACACCATTGAAAATAGCCGGTTGCCTGTCCCCATCCTCTCTACATCTGTCCTTTAGATATTTATAAGCATAGATAAGATCATCTCTAAGTCTTCTCCAGGTGGAACAGTTCCAGGTCTATCAACCTTTGATCGTAAGGGAGGTGCTCCAGGCCCAGAGTAAGTTTTGTATCTCCTCATTGAACTCTCTCCAGTGGATACCTGTCTTTCTTGAACTGGGGAGCCCACAGTTGGACACAGTACTCCAGATATGGATTCACCAAAGGTAGAGGGGGAGGACAATCTCCCTCGATGTGTTGGCCATGCTCTATTTTGTGCACCTCGAGATACCATTGGCCTTCTGGGCACACTGCTCTCTCATGTTCAACCTGTTGTCAGTGTGACACCTAAGTTCTTCTCCGTAGAATTAATTTCCAGAAGATCAGCCCCTAACCTCTACAGACCGTGTGGTTATTCTTCCCCAGGTACAGGATCCTACACTTGCTCTTGTTGAGCCTCATAAGGTTCCTCTCTGCCCAGTAATACAGACTATCCAGGTTCTGCTGAATGGCAGCACAGCCCTTTGGTACATCATCCACTCCTCCCAACTTTGTGTAATCAGTAAACTTGCTGAGGATGTACTCTATCACTTTGTTTAGGTCACTGAAGATGTTTAACAAGACTGCACCCAGTATTGACCGCTAACTACAGACTTCCAACTAGACTCTGTGCCACTGATCACAGCTTTCTGAGCTCTGTCAGTCAGGCAGTTCTCAATCCACCTCACTGTCCACCCATCTATCTCACATTGTCTATGTTTACCTATGAAGATGTTATGGGAGACAGTGTTATACACCTTGTTGAAGTCAAGGTACTCAACATCCGCTGCTCTCCCTTCATCTACCCAGCCAGTGATGATATAGTAGAAACCTACCAGACTGGTCAAGCATGAGTTCCCCTTGATGATTCCATGCTGACTACTCTTGATCACTTCTTTTCTTCCATTTGCTTGGAGCTGACATCCAGAATAAGCTGTTCCATTACCTTTCCAGGGTTACAGGTGAGACTAACTGGCCTGTAGTTTCCTGGGTCTTGCTTATTGACCTTTTTGAGGACTGGAGTGACAATGGCTTTCCTTTAGTCTTCAGACAACTCTCCCGTTCTCCATGATATTCCAAAGATGATAGAAAGCAGTTCAGCAGTCACTTCTGTCAGCTTCCTCAGCGCTCATGGGTACATCCTGTTGGAGCCCATGGATTTGTATGTAATGACTTTGCCTTGACGATTTCTGAACTGATCCTCTGTGACAAAAGGAAAGTCTTCCTTTCTCCAGACTCTCTCCCTTACCTCCAAGATCTGGAATTCCTGAAGACCAGTCTTAGCAGTAAAGAATGATGCAAAAAAGGAACTGAGTAACTCTGTCTTCTCAGTATCTTCCCTCACCAGGACACCCACCTCATCCAGCAGTGGGCCCACATTTTCCCTACTCTTCCTTTTGTGATTGACATACCTGAAGAAGCTATTCTTCCTGTCCTTGATCTCCCTCATCAAATTTAATTTCAAGAGGACCTCAGCCTTCCTTGTTGCAACTCTGCATGCCCTGACATTTTTCTGTATTTCTTCTATGTGGCCAGACTCTTCTTCCACATACCACAATGATTCTATGATTTCATGCAATGTCCAACAACATATTTAAATCAGAGGCTTTGTGTTTTGTGAAATAGTGGTAATTTAGCATTTTATGTAATTTGCTTTGAGAGTAAAGCCTCCTATTTACTGCTGTAGAAACTACAACTGATAGAAAGGATACAGTAACACTATTTGGTAGAGGAAATTCTCAGGAATAAAAAAAGATATTTTTCAACATAGTCACCACCATTAAGCATGCATTTCTAACAATTATATCAATATGTCATGATGTATATTTTTACATCTTGATGTATCTACATCTTATATTGTGGTATATTTTGTAATGTGTCTTGTGCTATCCAGTGTTCTGAGTAATAATGGTAGTAGACCCCAAGGAACTGAGGCAATACATAGATAGGGAAGTAAGAAGAATAACAACTAAACATAAGCACTAGGTTTGCCAACCAAATGTACAGCCAAATGAAAGACTTCTGGGAAGGTGAAAGCATACTTCTTTATTGTTGTAATTTTGTTTGTGGGTTTGTGTCCCATGAGATCTGCCTGCTCGTAAGACATAGGTGAAAGCCATGCAGGGTTGGGCTATAGAGGTACTTCAGCAGCTTGAGTTCCCACTGGAACATTTATGTCAGGTGAAAGCCTGGATAGAGCCTGAGTTTGGTGAAGTGGGCTCAAGTCCTCCCACTGACTTGATAAAGAGGTTCTAGTCCTTGTCTTAGTAAAGGGGTTTGAGCCCCTGACTTGGATATATCTTTGCTGGTTTCTGATCTATGGTTTGCTGATTTACAAGTTTGTTTTTGCATAATCGATAAACAATTTTGAGATCTAACAGTTGGGGTTGCTTACTCTAATGGAGATGCCTAAAGCGCAAGAGAAGCGCATGGGTAATGTATGGGATAGGGGCCTTTGAGTACCTTCTGGGGGACCATTCTTGGAGAATACTGAAGGGTTTGAGTCCTCATAATCTGATCTAGTTTTTGTTAGTCTATGTGAAGTCACTGTCTGTTATATTACTTTATAATGGCAATAAACCTTCCTCAGGGGGAGGGGGGAAGCTGGGGACTTAAAATATTCTACCATTTGTCTGCTGCAGCATGGATCCTCTGTGTTGTTTGCTGAAATACTAGAAGGATACTTGAGAGGATCCATGCAGCAACAGACAAATGGTAGAATATTTTAATTGCAACTGGACGTTGTGTGCTTTCGTAAAAAGTCAGCAAGAAGGAGACGAAGAAATTAAGCAAGAAGGAGAGAAAAAGAAGGAGACAGGCTCAGCGAGAAGGAGGGCTGCTTACAACCTTGATTCAGGCTCAGGAAGGACTCCTGATAAGAGGGGGTAGAAGCAGAGGGAGGGGCTGTTGTGGTCTGTCTCCCCTGAAAGAACATGTGGGGCAGGAATGGTTCTATAAGTGCCATGGGATTGAGCACTGGCAGGGAGAATGCTGAGTTACCAAGAGCTCTATCCCTCTAATGACAGTAATGCCCCTTAGTGAACAGTGAGGAGGACTGTCGGAATAATTCCCAACTGAACCCCTGATTACAATACACCTGGGGAATGAAAGTTGGACTTTTTCGTAGACACCAGAGCCACATATTCAGTTTGAAGGGTGGACTATTTGGTGGTTAAGGAATTGGTTGGATGTTCGCAGCTAGAGAGTTGTGGTCAATGGTTCTTTGTTGAGATGGAGGCTGGTAACAAGCTGAGTCCTCCAGTGGTCTGTCTTGGGACTGGTACTTTTTAACGTCTTTATCAATGACATAAATGATGGCATTGAGTGCACCCTAAGCAAGTTTGCTGATGACACCAAGTTGAGCGGTTCAGTTGATATAGCAGAAGGAAAGGATGCCATTCAAAGGGACCTTGATAAACTCAAAAGGGAGGCCCTTGTGAACCTAATGAGGTTAAACAAGGCAAAGTGCAAGGTTTTGCACTTGGGTCAGAGTGATCCCAGATATGTATACAGACTGGCAGAAGAACTCCTTGAGAGTAGCTCTGCTGAGAAGGCCTTAGGGGTCCTGACTGATGAAAAACTTAACATGAACCAGCAGTGTGTGCTTGCAGCCTGAAATGCCCATGGTATCTTAGGTTCCCTCAGAAGAGGGGTGGCCAGCAGTGACAGGGAAGTGATTTTTCCCCTCTACTCTGTCCTCGTGAGGCCCCATCTGGAGTACTGCATCCAAGTCTGGGACCCCCAACACAGCAAAGATGTGGAGCTTTTGGAGAGGTGTTAGAGGAGGGCTGCATGTATGATACCAGTGGTGGAGCACCTCTCCTATGGAGATAGAATGAAGAAACTGGTCTTATTCAGCCTGGAAAGGCTGCAAAGCTACCTCGTTGTGGCGTTCCAGTATTTAAAGGGAGTTTATAAACATCAGGGAAATCTACTTTTTACAAGGGTAGATAGTGATAGGACAAGGGGGAATGGTTTCAAACTAAAGGAAGGGAGATTTAAATTCGATGTCAAGGGGAAGTTCTTCACTGAGAGAGTGGTGAGGTGCTGGAAAATGTTGCCCAGAGAGGCTGTGGATGTCCCGTCTCTGGAGGTGTTTAAGGCCAGGTTGGATGAGGCCCTGAGCAATATGACCTAGTACTGGATCTAGCAGCTGGCAGCCCTGCCTGTGGCAGGGGAGTTGAAACTTGATGATCCTTGAAGTCCCTTTAATCCAAGCCATTCTATGATTCTCTATATACTTTGTGTGCTTTGCAATTGCAAGAGGTAGTCGTATTGTAAAGACTTTTCTATCACTATATTTAGGTTCTAAAGTGTTTTACTGAAATCAAGTTACTTGTAATTTCTCTAAATATGCACTGTAGAGAGAGCTCTTCAGAAGCCATACTTTCCCATTCCCTCTTCAGAAATTCTGTGCTGTTCTGCCTGAAATATGACATGATAAATCCTGTAGAAATATTAGATTGTAAAAGGTGTCCTTTTCACATTGTTTTTCTTGAGTGGCATCGACACTGGATCATGTATTTTCCCTCTGTTAATATCCTAAAATTTGTCAGCTTACACCAGGTAACACCAGGTAAAGACATCTGCTAAGCTGTCCTTAAGACTTATTTGATGAGAAAAGACTGACAGAGAAGGGAAAATATCCACATATCAGGGAGTAAAATGATTCAAAATGCTACAATTTTGGAATTAATTAATGAGTGTTTTTTAGAAAAATTTCTATATATTTTTCTGTTTAAAACAAAATCCTGAAAGTGAAAACTTCAAGACAAGGATATTTCTGAGCCTTCCACTGGATATTTATTTTTATTGTGTGTAGGTTATTAGTGATTCCACTGTGCCCCTCTTGGGTCTGATTTCCTCTGTCTTCAGTCTTCTCATTCTGATAAGTTTGCAATTTGTTTTCTAGTCTCAAGGAGTGATTTTGCATTCTGCTATGGCCACAGTTGATGTACTTGATGGCAATTCCATCCTGAAGGCCAACTACTAAATAAGTAGTGAGGATGAACACCTATTCTGACATACAATTCCTTTGTAACAGGGTGAAAATACATTGTGATGAGGCAAGAGAGCTGAGATAGGTAGTATACCTCCTCCACATTTATGCGGCAGAAAATGACAATGCTATTTCAGACTACTACTTTCCTTGGGTTAAAAATGTGGTGATACTGATCCAAGCAGATATTGCTATGTGAGTAGGTGTGTTGTTAAAGTGCGGCTCACAGCAGATGTCTCAGCAGACAACTCAGATCATACAGATTTGACAGAAATGACCAAGTATAATTGAGCAGTTTTCCATGAGTTTTTCTCATATATTTTAAAGTGTCTGCAATTACTTATCCCATGTTTTCCTCACAGTTCATAATGCAACAATGCTCAAAACATGACAGACGATCTCAGGATGCAAGAATCCATTAGAAGTTTTCTAAGTCCTACTGAAACATGCTTTCATTTGACAGAAGCAGAAAATGTTTATTTTCTTTCTATTTATAAGAATGTGAACGATCTGTAAAGGGAACTCTCCTGTCTAAGCAAATGTATGCTTAAGTAATTCAGACTCAAGCAATGGATTACAGGATTCACTTTGAATATATTTGATAAGGAGACAACTGAATAGCAACATTTTCAGATCAGATTTTTAAAGGACCACATCTCCTTTCTAAGACATTTTTCATTCCTACTGCCTTTCCCCCTGAAATTTTTCAAGCAGGTATCTATTTTCTACAATCCCTTCATGACTATTTCACCTCCCTTAGCCAAAGGATACAAAACTCAAATATGTTCCTTTGGCCTATACCATTCTCCTTTTAGTGATAGAAAGAATTCTTTTGGTGAATGAGATGAGAGAAACATCTGTGCCTTTTACAATAATTATATTTAATTAAAATACTATTTAAAGGATTTTCATTACATATTCTCAAGGATATATATATTTTTCTACTTGCTTATATTTTTCAAGCTGCCTTGTCTATTAAGGAACATGTGTTTGCAATACTAGAATACTTTGTTGCAAGAAAAGGGAAAACAAATGTGAAAAATGACTTTTGTAACTTCTGTGGTGAACAAAATACTATATGTATGTATATTAACATAGTATAAAAGTTGGCTCATGAATAATTACTGAATATTTCCCATATCAACACAGCAGAAAAATAAGTGTGTTCTTGTTGACTAAAAATCATTAACAGGGCTTCTTGCTTAGTAGGAAGCTGTATTCTTGATTTCACTGTCTACATGCAGTTCATTTTTAAGAATGTAAATGTGCTTTGGCTTTGCAGCATGGGGCTACCTGTCTAACTCTAGTGACCTCAGAAACAAAAAAAGCAACTATGGATTTCAGTGGGAGGACAGTTGGAGTCTTATGCTTGTCTCGGAACTTTTCTCATTAATACAAACAAATGAAAGCTTATTTTGAGGACTGAATACTGGTAAAATGTCTTCACACATACAAAAATCTATGTATTTTTAGTAGCAAATTAGATTCAGATTTTCCCTGTGTGTTGGGAATATATGCAGACTGTGCTCATAAAAACTTTGTGGTTTGTATTTTCTTTTTAACACTTGTTTTTTCTCTAACCCATATCCATAGCTCTCCAGTCCATCAGTTTGTGTTGGCTGAAATATTTGAAAAAAGGAAAAGGGAATAGGGAAAAGATGGTGATAATTTGTTGTCAGAAATGAGAATATTTTTGTTCAGGGAAAAGGGTTTTCTATTAAAAAAGGAAATGCAATTCTCTCATAAAACATTTTAAAATTGTAACTCTTCATATACTTGAAGGTCTGGTATATATCCTGCATAGACTTATGTGGTCTTTTAAATTCCCTTGAATATTTAAACAAATTTTAAATGTGGAGATTGTCCTAGTAGTTTTTGAGAAAAATTTCCTTCACTCATAAACTTAGTGTTACTTCTCTGTCCCATAGATCTCTTTTTTGTTGACTGTATATTTACTTGTTCTACTGATATTTTGCATTTTTATTCTTGAAATTACAAATTACATCGTCTCTAATTTAAAAATACATCGTAATTTTCTTCAGGGCACATGATTAAGACCCATTTAGAAAACCACAGTCATCAAATAAGTGAATTTTTCATTCTTCTTCACAGTAACTCTATTGCTCAATCTGCATCAATGTGTTAGGTATGTCAAATTTTCCTGGTTAGTTTTGTGCATGATCAATTAAACTGCACAGTGCTGCAGCAGCAAGTCTATTTCCATGTCTAATACACATTACTACTTGATTGGCAGTGTCTTAATCTCCTTTTACTCATGCTATCTCTCAGCATTATATCTCCTTGGCAGTACAGAGTGAAGGACTGTATTATTCCAGCTGTGCTTGTCAATTTTAGGCTTGCCAGTATGGGAGATAGTGTATATAATTCTTATTGCAACCAACACAAGAAAACAAGCTTTTCCACTTCCATTAAAAAGACACTGGTTGCAGTCCGGAAAATTAGACTTCTGAATTACCACTTGAATTTGAACTTTACTTCTCCAGGCAGCCCTGTATAGATGGAATAGCTCATCAGACCTGTAGTCATTAAAAAGCCTATTAGCAGTCTGCTCTTATCTTACTTTTATTATTTTAATTTCCTCGGCGTATTAGGTACTTAGAAGAAATGGCTGACTTCCCATGACAACTGACTGATGAATGCTCAGGCAGGTCTCCTCCAACAGGTGTGCTACAGGCTTGAAAACAAACTGGGCCTCCGTGCCCTTCATCTCATGGTGCTGGCAATGTGGCCAGGAGTAGTGTGCTCTCTCCTACAAAGAATATTGCACTGAACAATGTTTTTCTACTGTGAGAAGCCTGGGTGATTTTGTTCAACCAATCTCAGAAAAACTTACGTTGATAGATCGACTCTACTTTGAGGAGTAAACAAACACCAGAATTTTTGAGGGAAAATCCTAAAGCTGGCCAACAGCATGGTTTATGTTTGGATTTTTTGGACAAAGTATGGAATGGGAAATTACCTGTACTCAGAAGTTGTGGTAATATGTACTGAATTAAAAAAAAAAAAAAAGGTTTGGGAAATATAAACTATTTTAACAGCAGTGTTGTAATTTCACATTGATGTGCCAAAAAAAGCTGGAATAAAAACATGATTGAATGAAGCTTTCTGATAAGTTTTTGCATAGTTGTACATAAACAGATGCATATTCCTTAAAAATATTTTGGAGGATGAGACAGTTTGTTGGCTGATTTTTTTCAGAAACTGTATTTTTGGCCTTAATGAAGAATCTGCTTTGCTTGTGTCCTATTCAGTAGCTGTGCAAACTTTTGCTGTGACCTCTGTAATTGAGATGTGTGGTTGTAGGATTCACTGTTTAAAAAGTGTGGTTCAGGTTTGTTTCTTTCATTTTCTTACTGTGTTATTAAGTCTGAGATGGCAACAGAATTTTTTTTTTGTTCAGAACTGTAGTAAAGTTTTGAAAAAGTCCCCATGTTGTAATGTTTTAGGTGGGATAATGTTTTGGTCCATGGTCACACAATTTACAAGGCAACTAAACTGGAGACCCATGCTCCCCTTGCTAAGCATGCCTCAACCTCTGGTGGGACTCAAAAGCAGTGGCTAGCCCACTGTGCAATTCCGAATTGCGTGTGACAATAGAATTGCCAATTTTGCGGACATAAATATGTCTAATCAGAATATATAACACAGATGCTAGAAGCTCAGCACCAACTGCTACTGATCCTTCAGTGCTGCACTGGGCTACCTGATCCACCTGTGCAGATCAGAACTGCTGTGATAGATGTTGATAGAGCAAACCAAAAAGAGACTTAAAGATCTTTGCTGATTTTTCATGGAATAAGCAAATTTTGTCTGGATTCTGGTTTCTTGTTGTTCACAGAGCCTTTCAAGAGAGAGAAAGAAGAAACCCAAGAGTCTTATGGCGAGACAATGTGGCTATAATCGGTTTGTATGTATGAAAACAGGAGGATTGATTCAAAGAGGAATGGGATGAAGTCACACAAGATGGAACTATAGTCAGCTTGATTTGTTCATATCTGAAATTCAAAGCAGACTGAGGAGAAAACAAATAAAGCAGAGATCACTGAACTTAGGGTGAACCCTTGCAAACGAGATTCATATGGCTCTAAATCAGCTGATGACATCTTTAAAAATGTGAATGAACTTCTAAATGTACGTGCATCTCTGCCCATTTAAAAGCATGTAGTGTTGCTGGCTAGCAAATACTTTGTACAGTGATTGATCTCTACAAATTAATTTGCTAACAAATAATAAGGGTAAGTATTCACATTTCTCAAGACACAGTTGGTAACTCCTTTTTGATTAGTGCCTGGATCTCTTTCCAGTGAAAGGGTAAGGTTAGTGACATAAAAATGTGAACAGTCTTTGGCTGTTTAATTAAATATGACTGTGCAAATATTTTGTCACAAAGCTGTTGAAACTTGCTAGGTAAATAATTTTGGAAGTAGCATATAAACTTGGGAAATGATAGTCCTTGATATTTGAAGTTTTTGTATTTTGAACATTTTCCTCATTTTACTGCAATACAACTGTTAATTTAACAGAGTAGAATGGAAGTATAATCTTAAGCCAGGGAGTATTTACACCCCAAACTTCCTTACTTTTCATGTGTCTTTTAAGGTTAGTAATTCTCTCACTCCAATTAACAGGAGGGAGAAGGGGTTCTTTTAATATATGTATACCCAACGGCGAGATTAAGACACAACGGGTCAAATGTTAGCCCGACCAGTTTATTACAAATCCTAGTAGCTTAGAGAGATGGGGAAGGGAAGGCGGGTGATAGAAAAGAGATAAAAGCAAGGAGTCTTTGTAGAAAGCAAGAGGTAGTCACCACCAGGGGTCCAGTGTTGTTTGTAGCACAGACATTGATCTTCAGTGGTGAAGGGGCATCAGGGCTTGTTGTTCAGTTGCCAACCGCTTTGGTTGATGACAACTTCCAACAGCAGTAAGAACTTATTTGTAAGTCCAAATTGGTCAAGTCAGCTCTCTTTGGAGTGACAGCTCAAATCCAAAGTGGTTGAGTCAGCTCTCTCTGGAGTGGCAGCTTCTGGCTTTGGGATCTCAGCAAAAACTCCTTTGTTCCCATCTTCCAGGCCTTGCCAGCGGACTAGAGGGAGGTGCCCACCTGCATCCTGTTTTTCACAGGATATGATGGTATCATTCCCCAGTCTCCCATACCAAGCTGGCACTATTTGGTCACAGGCCAGATCTTCCGCCAGTAAACACTCCTGAGCACTCTCTTCCTGGGTCAAACAGCTCTGAAGGGAATGTTTTCAAATGTTCACAAGGTGATGTTTATTGCCACATGGTGACACCCACCATTCGCCTCCTTGGTAAGTCAGTTAGAGTCTTATCACAAAAGATACCGCAGAAAGCACGCTTTGAGCCAAAAAAAAAGAAGGGTTCAGACAGTAGTCCTCCTTCTTCAACAGCTTCATGGAGTTATCTCTAGATCTGTCTGTGTCTGTGATAGGCGGACAGTAGGCCCACAGGCACACTGGCCCAAAAAAAGGGAGAGGAGGGGGGCTTGTTGATGGTTTACAGTCTGATTTGGCCCGGTTCTGTGACTAATGGGGCAGACGGACCCAGGGACCCATGCCCTGGGAAAGGGGAAAACGGGGAAGGGTAGGAAGATGGGAGATGGGCCTAAAAACAGAACAGTGGCAACGATCTGACAACACAATATAATACAATACAATTGGAATTGAGGTTAATAAATCAAATAAAATGAGAGAGAGAGTGTCCAAAACCTAAAGCCTTACTCTAAATCTGAAGGCAAGATTACTAGGGAGCACGCAATGTGAGATGAGCTGCAAAAAAAGACAGTCTTGTAACTTGTGAGGAGTTTTATCTTTCCCTCTGAACTCAGAGTTCTCTGGGGTATGTAGTTCTTCTTCTCTTCTGAGAACCAGGTGCCCAGAAAATCGGCAGACCACAGAACTGGAGCATTAACTCTTTAACTCACAGTGCTTTACATGATGTTATGGTGTGGAATACTGATAACAAAAATCATAAAACCATGACAAACAGTTTGTTGAACTATCAAGATTCCCCTAGTAAGCATTTTATTTCTGTATACTTTTAGCTTAGACTCCTGGGTTTCTTCTTCTCTCTCTTTTTTTTTTTTTTTTGTTTTCACCATTTTAATCCCTATTGAAATGTACGTTTTCTCCTGTCCTCTGGAATATTATTGCCAGTATGAATTATTGTCCTGCTTTCAGCTGAAATGTTTTGGCTTTGTAAGAAAAACAGATATGGATATTTTGATGACATATCAGTGTTTTCAGTTGTTACTGAACAGTGCCATACAGAACCAAGGACATTTCAGTTTCTCAGCTTCTCATACTGTCTTGCCAATGAGGGGGACAGAATGTGGGTACAAGGAGTTGACAGGATCAGTACTAGCTAAACTGGCCAAAGGGGTATTCCATATCATGTGACAGCATGTGGAAAAAAAGCTTGAAAAAGAGGAAGTTTATCAGGCAGCCTGCCACTGCCTGAGGGCTTCTGAGCGCTGATTGGCAGGTGGTGAGCAATTGAATGACTTGTTTTGTGTGTGTATATATATATTATTATCATAACTATTATCCCTTTTTTTCCCTCTTCTTTTTTCTATCTTAGTAAATAGTTTTTATCTCAACTTGTGAGTTCTATATTTTTTTCCAGTACCCCATATCACTGCGAAGAAAGAGGAGTGAGCAAACAACTCTATGGTGCTTAGCTACTTGCTGGGTTAAGCCACACAATTATATTAGCTAAAAATTTCATATTTCTCTGCTTACTGTTCTCCTCTTCCTGAAGTTCATTCTTTGACACCTCCATTGCCATAGTGCTTGAGCTTTTCACAGTAAATTCTATGAGAATTTTCAGAAACATGGATATGAGATCTGGCAAGCATTATTTCCATGTGTGAGATGGGGAAACAAGACTTCTGAATGCAGAGTTTCCAAAGTCCTGAGTTACTGGCATTACTTCAGAGAAGTTTTGCATTCTGTTAATTTCTATTGAACTTTTATTATCTTAGAAGATTGATGCATACAGTAGTACTCAAGTTTTTTTTTTTTTTTAAATAAATGTTTCTGGGATATGTCTAGAAGATGATAATCTTTCTTTCAAGGTATTTATTTGTTTAATCAGGATTAGGAAAGGATATGAAGATTTAGGAAGAGGATGCCAAATGATTTTTTTTTTTTTACTACTGTAAAACTAATATGGAGGGGCTTTCAGAATGTTGTTAGGCATGCGGGTATGTCCAGGGTTATTTTATCTGATTCCAAAGGTAGAGGTTAATCATTTGCTGTCTAGGGAAGTAGGCAGAACACTGTTCAGCAAAATTTTTCTTTTGAGTGCTGGAAGGCTCAATAATGAATGCGTTATTTCAAGGAGATGTACAAGATATGTTTTAATTGCTACACAATCCTAAGTGTGTCTTTCTCTCTCAAATTATGTTCCACTGGAGTAAAAAATCTACCTGTGTGTAGCTCAGAGCAAATAAATGACTGCTATCTAAGGTGATTCAATGGTCAGCAGTCTTGAAATATATCCTCTTGTACTTCTCTGTTTTCCAGCATACAAGTCTGCCTTCATGTTACAAATAATTGTATTTCTTCTTCAGGAAAAAACTCATTCTGTTGCTGGGGACAGAAATGACATATTTATCCAGCTGTACCCAATTAAGAGAAATTTTTTCTCTGATAACTGCTGTTGACTAGGAGTAACTCTTCTAAATTGGATTAAAATATATATATTTTTCTGCTTTATAATATTAGTGTCTAAGTTTCAATGTAAATATGGTTGAATTATCATAAGCAGGTCAGAGGCTGCTGCTTTCATAGGAATTTGCCTGTGTTTGCCTGCTTGTCTTATTTTAGCGGTGATAGAGTTAATTTTCTTTGTAGAGTTCTGTATGTTGCTGTGTTTTGCATTATTTTATGAAACTGATGTTGAGAACACCCAGATGTTTTAGATGTTATTGAGCAGTTCTTACACAGAGCCAAGGAGGTTTCAGCTTTACAGACTTCCCTGCCAGCAAGGAGGTCGAGGTGCACACGAAGGTGGGAGGTGACAGAATCAGGACAGCTGACCCAAACTGGCTAATGTACCATACACTGTACGGCACCATGCTTAGCAATAAAACTGTGTTAAAGAAGAAGGAAGTGGGGAGCATTTGGACTGACAGTGCTGATCTTCCCAAGAAACCATTATGCATAATGAAACCTACTTTCTTGGAACTGGCTAAACATCTGCCTGCTGATGAGAAGTAGTGACCAAATTACTTGTTTTGCTTTGCTTGTATGTGAAACTACCTTTATCAAAACTCATGAGTTCTCGCACTTTTACCTTTCTGATTCTCTCTCCCATCCCATTATGGGAGAGTGAGTAGCTGGGTGGTGCTGGACTGCCTCTTGTGTTAAATCACAACAAATCCCCTTCCCCTTCCCCCTGTCCTGCTAACAAGGTTGTTCCTTCCTCAGAGATGCATGAACTTTCTGGTCTGAAAGTCATTCTGAATCTGATCTGAGGTTTCTCAATGAAAATTAATTCATAACCGGACACTTTCACAAAAACATTTGATTTTGACAAGGTGGTATGTTTTTGCAAACTACACAAACGTTTCCTTAGCAGATTTATCAGCCTGGATTAAAAAAGAACTGACCTGAAACATGAGCTTATTTATTCACAGTGTACTCTGAGTATTGCAAATGGCAAATTACATTCATATTTAATGATCCATCACAAGGTCTTTCAGTGTTCTGACATTCAGTACATATGGACGGAAGAAATTGTTATTAATTACTCCTTGATCAGTTAGAAGGCAATAAGATCCTGATAACTTCATATTTTTGGCTTTTGCAGGTTTTTTTTTGTTTTTTTTTGTTTTTTTTTTTTTTTGTGACAACTTGGTCAACATCTGGGAATCTGATTACTTACTGTAATGCAGTTGTGTGATTTTCTTCTAAGATATCTTACTCTTGCATTTTTAACTAAGGATAGCAAGAGTTGCATAATATTAAGAGTGTGATCATAACAATGAGTATATTCATTTTTCCTGTTTACAATCTCTATGCTTATTCTGCTTCATCCATTCTTGCACATCTCACCTTTTCCTGGTGCTGGAATGGAAAGTTCCTCTCAACTCCCTTTAGCTGGTAGAATGTAAATGCATTACACAGCAACATGATGATATTTCAGTCAGCTTTAATTTTAGCTCATCTACTATTTTTTAAACTCTTTATGGATTGAGATATTGAATGTTTTCAGAACTGCAATGCAAAGAATTTATGTGATGGTCTTCCAATCAAATGAAACCTTGGCCACAGGAAGATGCTGACTGGCTGGAGGAAAGTAGCCAGCTGAAATTTGTTTCATGACTCTTAGGTTCTTTCTTGATGAAATTTTAGTGAAGTTCAAAAGGCAAAGCACAGACTTTATTTTAATTTGTGTAGTGAAGACTGTCCCTTTTCTGTAATCACCATTTTCCCATCAAAATTTCTTTTGTGTAAAGAAACAAGTATGTACAGAGAAAAAAAAGAATAAAGATTGGCTCTGGAAGGTGATTTCCAGAGGTGATTAAGGTATGCGTCAGATAGGACACTAGACTTAGGAAGAAGGCTGCTTCTCTGGCTAACTGTTAAAGGTTGATAAATGTATATCAAAATATTTCAGATAACACTGAATATGTGTGTTTGTGAATTAAAAACAATCTTTTGTCTAACCCTCTATTTTAATGTTTAAACTGACAGAAAATTTACATGTTTAGGTGTCAATGTATAATTTTGGTAACCTCTCTTATCTATTCAGGACTAGCTATTTGGTGTTCACTATAGGAAGAAAAATGCCTGAGACATAGGGGTATGCCAAAAATCTCATAAATTCTATCCAATATTCAATTTTTCTTTTCAAAGAGTGTCCTGCAGAAACTTACCGTGTCAGAGGGAGATGTTAGAAATTATGGTTCATTCTTTCCTTTGCCCTTAGTCTCTTTGTAGAACTCTTCCCTTGAAAGTTACTTTATAGAAACTGTTTCTTCTTTAGTATGAAAGAATTATGAAAACATAGTTTTTCTTTCATTGGAGAAGCACATATGTGTTTTTGGGAAATGTGTAACGATGTCTTCCCTACATATCACCTGACTTTGTAACTGAGAAGCACTTTGGTGTTCAGCAGTGGCTGAATGTCTTGTGGAATCCATCGTAGCCAAAAGTAGTAAGGGTAGAAATAGGTAAATGAGTACTAATAGAACAATACATTAGATCCACTGAAAGCACCAGCATATCAGCAGGTTATTTTACTGATTACTTTGGGTATGACTTTGTGTGAATAATCATTCTCCTTTCTATCTCCAGCCTGCATCTAGGCAGAGCAAGCCAGTCTCTGTCCAGCATTTGAGCAAGAGTAAAATTGTATTAGCTTGCAATATACACTGCAAACATAACCTTTAGTGCCAATGACAAGGCCTTTTTCTAAAGATATTCTTGTTACCTCTGCTTATCTGAATGTGTTAGCAGCTGACTCATGGAGAAATACTTACTGTCAACTGTAAAGTACTGTCAGTCTAAGGATTTTCTGCCTGAAGGCAAAGGTCATAAGAAGGTCCGTGAGCCCTGTAATCTCTTTTTCTTGCTTCAAAACAGATAGTTACTGGAATATTGAACTTGAATTTTTGATCAGATTTCACTCTCTACAGAACTGAAATTAATTGCAAATCTGAATCTTTCTAGTGTTACAGCAAAGCTATGCAAGTAAACTAAGAATAAAAATAGTGTATTGTGGATATTGTTCACACTATGTAGGGTTAAATCATCGAATCATCTAATTGTGAGGCAGGTAAGAAAAAATCATAAAGATGCCTAGGAATAGAAGCTTATGTAAAGATTCTTGTTTATAACAGATAAAGATACTTCCCCTGGCAATTTATTTAAGATGCACGTGTAGTCCTTGGAGTGGAAACAGGAACCAGGTGTCCATATCTCCAAGGAGCATAAATTATAACCTCCATATACATTCATGCCTGTCTGGATAAATCTTGCATTCTCTTTTGAAAGTACTCTAAAATGCCATTTGAGATGGTCACATTTATAACTGATATATGTTGTAAAGGTTTTAGGATTCTCTATCTATGTGTTCCTGCAGCTGAGTCCCCAGTTTGGTAAACACATGTTCTTCTTTTCTGGCAAAAATTAAATTTTAGGCAAACTGACTTTTCAATATTGAACAGCAAGCTTAAAGAGCAGCATTTCTCTAACTACTTACTCTGGTGATATTATATTCAGTAAGTAAACAATCTGTTCCCCAGACACCATGTGTGTGGTATGCAGTATTAAAACCTTAAAGCATCTTCTCTTTCTGTCTCTCATATCCGATTGGAACTTAAAGATATATCATGGAACAAAGTGTGCTCTGTGTGGAACTCAAAAAGACTCATCAAGCTGAATGCAATGAATACACCCCTTTCTTTCTCCAAAACTTATTTTTTATGTCAGCTAAACTCCTGAAATTCAGAGCACAGTTGGAAATTGCAGAAGACCGACGCTATTTAAAACTTTTTGTACATATTCCCGAGTACTTCATGCTTAGTAATAGCATAAGTTTTCTTTTCTAGTTAACAAGCTCATCTAACCACTTCATAAGCTAGAGTCTCTGGAAATAAGCATGGCTATACGTCCAGCCATGTATTGTTCTGCTTATAATACTATTTCTGTTTTATTTAACAAACTGGACATTCAGACATCTCACAGAACTCAGTGCAAGAATGAATAGGTCAGACAGTCTTTTAAAGATGAATAACTCCTTCCAGAATCAAACCTTTGGATCCTTCCTCTTCCATATACTTTCATAGCACACATTGAACTAGTCGGAATTTTGAGGGAGTGACCCAAAGAACACATTCCACTTGAAAACTCTCTTGATTTCCTTTATTTTTTCACTGTCAAGTGTTTGCTAAAATGTGTTGTGTCTTTGAAATTGGCTGTTTTGGGGATTAATTTCATCATAGAAGGAAAAAACAGCACTAGCAAAACTCTTAACTTTTGCCACACGGTATTATACTTAACATTATTATCGTTAAAACCACAGGACTTCTGGGAACTTATAGTCAAGCTATGCAACTAATTTCATATGTAAAACAGTTCACGTTTCAGTTTTTCAGCAATTTTTTTTTTCTCACTTTTAAGAATCCTTTTTCTTTTTCTCCCCATCATGGAAGCCTCTTTGAATTGTATCACTGACTTATACTATGCGAATAGTTGCTTTTCCCAAAAACATATGATGCTGAGAGTATGTTTAACATCTGGCATATTTATAAAACAAAGCTGAAGCGACACGGTCATATGCCTCATCTGAATGTCAGACATTTTTGAAGTCACCAAGCTACTTCACTGTCTACCTGAAACTCTGTAATAACAGGCCTGCATCAACACTATAGCAAATGTTATAACATCAGTGCATTAAGTTTTCAGTCTTTACACTTTTTTCTGTAACTTCAGTTGTGTGTTCCTACTATACTCATACTCATACTATGCTTCTTGGATTGCATTAGTGAGGGAGAGTTTAAAATTTAAAAAAGATAAGCTAAATGTGAACTAACATCCAATTAGGCAGACCATAAATGTTTTGAAGAGTACTTTTTAAAAAATGAATAATTAAAATGATTTCAAACATTCTGGATAGTGTCAGCCTGTCTTTGATTCCATAGGGCTAAGAGACAGCTGAGGTATAGAGAAATGGACTCCAGGTAACAACAGGAAAATCTAAATACGCTTTTTGTATTTGAGTTCTTTTGTCTTAAGAAGACAACACTGGGAAAGATTTTAGAGCAAGATGTAGGCTTATTGAATTGTTAGAGTAAAAGTTTTCACTTAAAATATCCGAAGTGACTTATTACCAACTGCGTGATTTAAAGCCTGTTGATTGAATTAGTTTTAGTACAAGAAGAAAGGAATAAAGCAAACAAGAATTTCAAAAACGCTTCAAAGGGTATCTGTGGATCTACAAACCATAGCACCTTACTTCTATTTTGGTTATACTCTTAGAAACCGTAAGAAAAAATATGGTTATTTAGGCACTGGGGAAAATGGTGTCAGATACTAGGCTTGTATGTAAAGTGTTGTAATTTTGCTGGAGAACTGAAAGTCATGTCAGCAAACTTTGATGGTGGAGGGTGATGGAACACTGATTTGCAGAGAAACAGTGATTACTTGCTGAGTAAAGCCCATGGAATGATTTCACAGTGAAGTGTCAGTGGAGTTGCTCTCTGATTGCTCCTGAAGGTACCAGACCTGTTTGATGCTGTTTTCAGAAAACATCTTGAAACAGGGTGAACAGCAAGATGACAAGTCAGATGACAACTCTTTGAAACTGGAAAACTACTCATGGTATGTAAGACCTGCAGAAGGTTGGCAGTGAGCAAATAAGTAATGAAGTGCTGTAATATTTACTGTCAATCAACATAAAGTAACACAAGTAGCAAAACAGAATCACAGAATCACGAGGGATGGAAGGGACCTACCTAGTCCAACCCCTCTGTTAAAACAGATTCCCTAGAGTAGGTTACAATAACAGGCTTGAAATTAGTTGTGCCTTGCTCCCAAGTCAATATTTGAAGTTGCTGTAAACAGCTTACTGCAAGTGCTGTAACTGGGGAGGATATTATGGGTACAAGATAATAATCACCTACATTTTCCATGTAAACTCATTTGTTGTTACGTATTGCAGTTATTACAAAGGACAAATGAGGCAATTATTTGTAGTATTTTTTTAATTTATCTGATATTATATTTTAAAATGATTATTATGATTAGCATAAAACTGAACTTGGGAGTGCACTGAAACTAAGTAAAGTCAGTCTCAGACGATTACTTATTCAAGACGTGTATTATATCTGTGTTAAGCAGACAAGAAATACAGCTCAGAGTTTCTGGCTTGCTTTGTTGTAGCCTTGTTAATCTATAGAGCCTCACCAGAGTGATTATGTCTCTGAATAAAAGGATTTCAGTGTAGTTTATCAAACACTGTTTAGTATACCTCATGGGAATTCTCCCTTAAGTGTCTGAAAGTTCTATTCCAACCTCTCCCACTGACCCCAGGGGAGCAGACTCGTTCCACATTTGAAGACTGCTTTTTGTGTGGTCTGAATTTTGTGAATATTTGAATGGGATTCACACTAAAGACTAAATTTTAGTGTAAATAATTCCTAACACTTTTATTCAGTGTTTATGGATTTTTTTGTCCTTTTTTTTTAATATATTCCATAATACATTTAAAATGTGTGCTGTCAACTAAAGAAATTCCAGTTAGAATTTCCAGCATCATTACCCTTAAAAAAACTGCTGTTAGTTTATTAAAGTCCTTCAGGACCTATCACGACTTTCAAAAGGATTTAAAGAATAAGAAAACTGTCCCAAATTTTGAGGGCCACTATGAATGAAATTTCAATTAAATGTGTTCTTAAAATTGTCAAAATACAAGTTTCAAATGAACACTGTATATGGTTGAATGAGAAATATTGTAACAACTATTATGGCAGTATCTTGAAGAAAATAATAGGCTGTAAACAAAGGTAAAGGATGCTCTTTTTACTTACGCTGAAAATACACAATGTGTTTTTTTGCAGGAAAGTCCACCGACTTATATCTACAAGTTTCCATGACCTGCTGCATATTGGTGTTTGCTGTTTTTACTGTAATGCTTGTTTTTGCAGCTGGAGTGCAGATTTGAAACCAGGCATTGAGAGTCATTGTCAAGTTGTGAGAATGATCTGCCTATCCCCATGCCACCACTAGAAGCAAGTGGGAAATAGAACTTGCTCTTTTTTTTTTCCATGTGTTTATCTTCTCTTCCTGTGGGGGCTGAGGATGGGATAAGTGGGAGGCAAATGGCAGAGGGAATAGATTACTTGTCTTGCTCAGCACTGCGGAGATGAGGAAAGGAAAATACATGCTAGACTGCATCTCATCCACTGAGTTTGTCACAGGGCAGGAATGTAGTCCATGGCTGATTGAATGTCTCTAGCCCAGGAGCGAACAAAGACTGCTTCAGCAGGTCTATTGCATGTTTATTCTGACTGAACAACGTCAGTGAGTTTTACAGCAAGGGCCTGGTAACAAAATACCCAGTGAAACTGTAGTCTGGAATTGCGGACTTTCCAGTAACTGGGATATCTTGTAGCAAATTGAAATGTCGTGGAAGTAACTCTTCAAACTGAACAGAAGGTTGTAATTTCACTTTACAGCTGCACACATGAATGAATGAACACTTAATTTGGGTCAATAGCACACCAATGTATTTAAGGGCAGTACTGCAAAGCAGTAGTCTATAGGAATCAGATATCATGTTTTTTAAAAAGTTACTTCATTAAGTTTATTTAATGGACGTATTGAGAACATAGCTTGAACACTCCTACAAGTCAAATATTTTTGCCTTCAAAATGAGATTACTTTCATGTTCTTGGTTATACATTTGAGTCATCTGTTACTCTGATGCAGTATATTAGAATACACGTTATAAGGTCCATAGCACTTTGCATTGTACGTCTATACTGTGAGAAATACTCTTGTTCAATATTCCAGTCTCACATGGAATTCACTATGAATCAAAATTTATTTCACGCTTTTGCAATAGCAGACAACCTTGAGAAAAGCCACAGCATATCAGAGAAATACAACCATTTGTATTTTCCACTTCCAGGCATGAATTCCCTCCTGTTTCCTCATTGGTTGAGTACTCCAGGGTTCAAAGCCTATCCGACACTTCTAATTCCCGTAGCAGATGTTCTACTCCTGTTTACTGCTTGTTTAACCCCTCCCTGTTGTCCTCCTATTCTTGTTTAGATTTTACCTATTATGATATGCTGGGATAGCCTCTCATAGTTCACCTACCCCTCTGGCTATCATTCAAACTGCAGAACGGCTTTATACCGGTACATCTCCTGATGTTACCCCAAAAAGGAGGTCTTCTATTCTGCAAGCAGGAATTTATCTTGTATCAGAGCTCCACGGCACCTGTTTGGATCACTTTGAAGTCATAACATCACATTGTTATGCAAAAGCAACATTTATTTCTCCACAATTTGATTACTTGCTATCTTCTCTATTATATGAATAATTGTACTTTCGCAGCCATGCAAAATACTCTCTCAGCTTCACCTCTGTCCTGCTCTTCGAAGAACAAGATCCCTTTTTTTTCATGAACAATATATAGTTTGACAACTGGAAAAGAATGCCGCATCACAATTTTTTTCTTGTGTTTGATAATCATACAGAAATGAGTTGGCTGTGTTAAGAGTTTTAAGATATTCTTGGTAGAAGGCTAGGAAGTATTGTTGGTTTGAGCCTCTGCTGAGCCCCAGGGAAAAGACTAAATGCTGAAAATACATTATTTTTTTTTCCAAGAGGATGTATGCTGACAAACTTTTTCATCCATGTGTTGCATGCAGAGATGTATATGACAAATGAAAGTCTATTTATCCAGGTGCTGATTTACGTGTCAAAGTAATTAATATATATATATATATATATATATAACAGACAAATAGGATAAGACTAAGTTGCTTGAAGTGATGTGATTATAGAAGATTACTGCAAGGAGCTGGTGATAGCTTTTATGAAAACTTTCAGATATACAGGCTTTTATTTCTGCTTCTTGGGAAAAACAGAAACACCACTCTCTGAAATTTGCTATAGTTGAGGTGTGTCTTCTATATAATTCATTTTAGAAGAAAAGTAACATTATTTTATGTAATATTTTTCCCAAATAGACAGTTTTTTGTCTATATTAGAGTACTCACATAATATACCAAGGAAAATCAGCTGATGCAATCTTTCTGGATTTCAGCAAAGCTTTTAGTACTCTTTCTCACAGTTTCCTTCTGGACAAAATCAAGTAGACAAGTAAACAGCATGACGGGTGAACAACTGGCTGATTTGCTGTAGTAAACGTAGTTACATCACGCCACCAGCCAGTTGTAAGTGGAGTTCCTTAGGGCTCCATTTTAGGGTCAGTTCTTTTTAATGTTTTTATAAGTCATCTGGGCACAAGACTTGAATGCAAACTAAGCAAATTTGCAGACAACATTAAATTAGGAGGAGCTGTTGACTCCATAGAATAGTTCATCTGAGTTTTCAGAAATTCTCCAGATTAGATTGTTTTACTCAGTCACTTAGAAAAGCTCTTGCTATCTAGTTTTAGTAGAAATACATTTGTCCCACTGGTTTGGAAATACACTATCTAAGAAGTGACATGAGAAAACTTTGCTCTACCTTGTCAGTGTCTGTAGAGAATAAAATCAGTATGACCCTGAGTGCTATTTTGCTTACCCATGTTCCCACAGCATTTCTGAAATTAAATAGTGACACTCAGATGTATACAAGCAGAACATAATGATGAACCAGGAACAGAAACATTACAGTGCTGCATGTTTTAACAGGGAACAAATTTATTTGTTTGTTTATTTATTTATTTATTTATTTATTACTAACTTACTGTCCTCACCCTCTTCTTTTTAAACATCTTATTTCTTTGGAAGACAAATAAAATATTCTTTTGGCTATTAATGGTTTGTGACAAGCTTTGGTGTGTCTGTTATATCAAAGATTGTAGTAGTCAGGCAAATGCATGCTTGCTCATCACTTCTGTTTTGTCATTCAGACATTAATCTATCTTTCTCTTTGTTTATCACATACACATGACCTCATTACTGCAGATGGGAGTCACTGGTGCTGAAATCTGACTTTTTATTTACACCACTCATCTCGTATGTCAAGCCCCCATTGTAGCATTTCAGATTCCTCTGTATAAATCTTTGCGACTGTGGGGGAAAAGCCTACACTCCTTCTAGTTTGAGATTTTTGTAAGTATCTTTAGGCAGATTTGCTTGAAATCAGTTGCAAAGTTATACTCAAGTAACAGTCAGAGGAGGGGAACAAAAAACAAACATAATTAAACAGTTGTTCACCAGGGAGTGACAAATGGGTCTTATCTGAAGCCAGAATGGTCATCTTCATAAAACAAATAGAAAGCAGCTTAGAATGCCGTCACCTTCCAGGTGTTTATTTTCCAAATTCCTTACAAATGAGAAGTTTTATTAACAGAGGAAGCCATTCTTGATGATGAGCTCTGCTAAGCCCTTATCAAGGATACAGTAAATTTAGATGATTTATAGATGAAATTTTAATTTGATTTTCATTCTAGTTGCACTTAAAAATTTTGTGTGAAAATTTATATGGAAATGGCTGTGTAGGAAAATTCAGCAAATGTATGAATAAGCAGCCAAATTTCACAAGGTGATTTTAGAATATATTTTGTAGTATCAGTGACTGGGGAAAGCCCTTCTTTTGAGAGGGTTATTTGTTTTGAGTGGCGATACTGATAACTTTCTTACTTGTAATGAGGAATTACACACCTTTTCTTCATACTCACTTCCATGTCAGATGCCCTTTTATCAGACTGCCCCTCTGCTGCCATTTGCCACACAGGAAAAAATTCAATGGAATATTGTTGCAAAGATTCTATCTCCTCTGCCATACCACCAACATCCACCTCCGACGTCATAGACCAATAGAATAAAATAGGAAGCAACATTTTTGGAATTTCTCTTGTAAATCATGACATGAGCCATTATCTGATAGCCTTGAGTAAAGTACACTTGGTAGTGAGACTCTGAAGTGTCAAGTAAAGCAGTCAGATGTCTTTCTCAGTAGTAACTGCCTTATGTTACAGTTTAACAGCCAAGCAATACATAAAAATATCAGATTTGCTCTGAAATTTGGAATAAGACCAAAGATAAATAATGATTTTCTTGAAATTAAATAAAGACAAGGGCATAAAAAGGGAAAAAATTCTCAATACAGAGGGAAAAAATAGATAACTGTAGGTGAAACATGCATTTGACTGCTTGGTGGACTTTCCCCTTTTTGGTGCCTCTCTTTATTCTTCTCCATTGTTCTCTCAGAGTTCAGTATGCTTTATTTTTGGAGAAATAAGAACTGATGAGGTTTACCCTGTCTGTGATGTAAGCTTCTTTTTGATGGGGAGGGTTGTTGTGAGCGCAAAAAACCTCCTCGTACTACTGCAAAATAAAGTGATACAGTGCAGGTTGTCCCTGATCATCTCAGTGATAATAGGCCCCTACACTTTCTATGTGCCTATTGACAATGTATTGTTTTATATTAATCTTTTGTTTAAAATTGAAATAAATTTTACCGTAGAAAGGCTAAAGAGAGAAATAAAATATGTTCAGTGTACTCTTTTTCATTCATCATGGGTTAAAAACAGCAACACCAAATCTCCAAGATACCTTGCTATGAGATTATTTTTTTCCTTCTCTAGCAGTCCAAAAATATACGGACATAACAGTTGCACTAATGTTCTCTTAATGAGAAGGAAATGCTGACTGATGAGTTTATCAGGAAAACAATTTTCATTTCATTTGAATGTTGCTTTTTCTGCCCCAATTGTGTTTTAATTAACTGTGACACAGAGATTTAGCTGGTTAAATTTATTCATATAAGCTGAAACAAAAAATGAAAACGTTAGGTTTTATTGTTACATAGTGTTTTCTGTTTTTACGCTCCCCCAAACTTTCTGCTATTGTATTCTTCTATGAAAACAATCTTAGGAAAAGAAATCAAGACAGAAGAAGTGAGCTTTTTCCATAGTGATAAAATTATTGTTGACTTCTCTGGCAAAGTAATTTACCAGTGGCTCATTTCCATCAGCTTTTATTTCATAGCAATTGTAAGACAAACCACTCATAGCACATGCTGTTAATCTCTAGTCCCTGGGGTGTAACTGCTGTTACACAATACGGGTCATGTGTCAGCTAGTGTGTATTAAAAAGGTAAAAAATAATAGTACTAGTGCTGATTCCAAGAAAAATGATTGTCAGTGGGCAAGGTAATTTTTTTTTAATAGTCCCCACCTATAGATTGTTGTACAGACTACTTTTTAATTTCTAATTACTTCCATCAAAAGAGGTAAAACAAAATGAATCTTCGTATTACAACAGGGTCTAAGGAAAATCCATTCATGTGTTTACTGTGTTGCTCATCTGTCCTCTGCTTTCTTCTTCTCCAGATTCTTGTGTACAAATGCAAAAATTTAGCACTTGTGTTAATATGTCAGTGTTACTTTTGCTACATTATCTTAGTCTCTCTATCAATTTCAATAGCCTTGGTGTTAAATAATCTTATATTCAAAACCTGAAAATTTAAAAGAAACTCAGTGCACTAAAGTGCACTTCATTTTTTCTAAAAAAGAAAATATATTTTTTAGTTTCTATACAAATTGTCCATCTATAAAATCATCCTTGATCCACGTTTTCAAACATGCAAGTTCTCCATAATTTTATTCTACTGAATTCTCACATCATTTTTTGCAACAAAAGTGATGCTATGATTCTAAGGGCAAGAAAGAAAAACAGAGAAGCGGGAAAGAGAGACAAAGAATATTTCCATAAAGCTGTTTTTCTCATTGCATATGCAGAAATAAATTAAAAATTGGATCTGGTTTTGGAACACATTGAGAATTGCACTGCCACTTTGCATATCTGTGAGAATACTGTGATCTCAGGGATTTGTATATTATTAAGAAAATATATTCAGACTTTCTTTCCCAAAGCGTGAAATATCCAGTCTTAGTGAAGTTCTTAGTGAAACCAGTAGCAAAACAGCCACTGATTTTCGCCTTTGAGAGGGAAAATTGTTCCCCAAGTGAATTTACTCCATAATGCTAATTTTCTGTATTATAATACAGAGTAAAATGCTCAGAATAAAATATCTTTTTCCTCTTTGCCCACTTGGACATCTCACAGTACAGCTGAGTTAGCAGTTAAGGATGAGAGATAAAGGGGAATAATCAACTACTAGCCTACATATATGTTGACAAAAGTAGACTGTCTTCCTCCTGAGGCAAAGGAAAGAGCAAGGAAAAAATGTGATTCTTAACTAGGCTGCTTCAGCAGCTCTGTCTCTTTGAGAGGAAGATTAAGTCATCATCAACACTTTTCCTCTATGAGAAACGACTGTAGGAGGAAAGTAAAGGATTTCGGAGAGAAAAAAAAAAACAAATAACCGCAGAAGACCTATACTTCTAATTAAGTGTCTTTGTTTTCTAGTTCTGCAACAAAAACACTGTACTCAGAAAGAAAGAATGGTAGTTAATGTACTAGTTATTTTTTAATATTACAAATGTGGCATACACTCTGTTTTCCTGGGGAATAGACACTGTAACAGGTTTATCTTTGAGCCATTTCTAAAAAAACTGAAAATATTCAAAAGCTACAATTTCAGACTTTATTACATTGTAAAAGTATTCTTCTTGTTCATTCTTAATTCCTATTGGAAAAATATTTAGAATGTTATTATTATGTTTATCTACCATTCTTAAGCACTCGTATAAACAATAAAAAATATGGGCTGGGAGGAAAAGAGCTACTTTATATTGAAGACTCAAATGTATTTGTTACAGGTTTCTGAATGCTATTTTTAGCAAGTTAAAGAGAGTTTATAATTCTGTTGTCCATGCGTTTGACAACTCACTGTTATTTGGAATGCTTCATTTATATGGTACTTCAGCAACTCCTTGTCTATGTAGTGTAACATAGAAAATGATTTGTGTCTCATAATAAATAAGACTAAGTAGACTTTTTTGTTGAACACACAGTTTCTGTTTCTCTGTGGCTAGAAGAAGCACCACTGTTTCTTGACTCGAGAATTGCCTTCTAAAATGGTTTGTCTATTTAAGGCAATTGTGTAACTACAAATTTACTCAGCTGATGTGATTGCAGGACTATTTCAGATCATGACTACAGAAACATGCTTTTGTTTAGAAGTTACTTAAATCAGTCTTCAAAAATCTTGATTATAAGGAGTTTGCAGGTTGAAGCGTGGTCCTTCTCATTGTCATGGTGGTCTCTTAATGACAGTGATTAAGTGTAGCACTGCAGTGTGTTGGAGGCTTGCTGGATGAGCTAAGATAAAGAGACATGTCTACCATCCTACCACTAGTATTTGTCTTCGTCTACACTCTGAATTTCAAAACTTTGTTATTTAGATTGATTTTAGTCAGAGTTCCAGATGTTGGGCTTCTCACAGGATTTTACCCTTTTAATAAATACTTTTTGATAATGAAGATGCATGTGGGGTTGTTGGAAGAAAGCAAGGATACTAAAATGCTGCTTGGGGAGTTTTACTACCGAAATTTAATAATTGAAATCTCTTTATTCAGCATTGCAGATTCTTTGCTCAAAGAATCTCTTGTTCCAAGGGCTCAGTCTCAAGTTATTAACGTTATGAGAATGTGTCAATTAGCACCAATCCATTTCCAATCACAGGAAAGAGCTCACAAGGCCAGTTTTGCCTCCCTCCTGTAAGTGCAATGTGTTCAATTCTGTATGCGTCTATTTCAACACAGCAGTGTTTTCCAGACTAAGTGTTGGTAGATGCAGAGATTAAAAGATACTTTTTGTGGTACATACATTTTGTATTTCAAAGGTTAACATACTTGAGAAGTCTAGGTGTCTAATTTCAGTACTTCTCTCCTGAAGATCCTCCAGCACTCTGAGCAGAAGGTTATTGTCACAAGAAATGGACAACAGTGTTGGATAATTCTGAAGCTGGTAAAATATATAAAAACAATACATTTGGAGTTCAGAAATTTTATAGTTCTCCGTATTTATTGCACATCTGGTTTTATTAATTGGCAAGTGTATTTAATGTAAAGATTTTAATGCATGGACTGATTCCTCTATATTTGCTTGTATTCACAGATAACAAAATATGATGGTATTCAGGAATCTTATATTTGACAGCTACAATTCTCACCACATAGGTCTCTCCTACAGGCTTCAGTTTATTTCCATGGAATCTAAAACAGCTACAAAGCACAATAACACTATTTGTCAGAGCAAATTCGCAGCCACAAATACAGTCTTTTTCAGCATAGTCATCACCATTAACTACGTGTTTTTTTGCCAGTGATGAACTAGAGCCTGCAAGCTGTGCTCATAAAAATCTGCAACAGTTGATGTGAGCCACTGTTTCACAGCTGTTCTGATGGCACTGTTGCTAGGAAAATGTTTCCCACACAGTCCATCATTCACCAGCCCAAACAGATGGAAGTCAGAAGGCATCAAATTTAGACTATACAGTGTGTGGGAGGACAGACCAGCCAAGATTGTCAATGTGCTCCATGGTCTTCAAACTGGTATGGGGCTAGTGTTATCATGTTGCAAGAGAAAGGCTGTCTTCTCTGCCCTGACTATAAGTTTGAGCCTTCAGCTTAGTCAGCATCGCATTGTAATGGTCAGAGAGGATGATCTGTCCAGATTCCAAGAAATCCAGAAGGATCAATTCTTTTCTATCAGAAAAGACAGTGCACATAATTTACTGGCTGAGGGCTGCATCTTCAACTTCATCTTTCATGGGGAATTCACACATTGCCTCTCCATAGACTGCCATTTTCACTCTGGCTCATAGTGGTGACAACACATGTCATCACTGGTATTGAGGTAGATAAGGGAACAGTCACCTTCAGCCTGATATATTGGTTCAATAGGTCCTGATGAACTTGCGCACCATGTTATTTCTCTTCCTGTGTGAGAATTCAAGGGACCTACCTGGCATAAACTTTGCAGTGTTCCAAAACTGCCACCATCACCTCCAATGCACTGAAGCTGATATCCAGCTCTGCACTTTTCCTTGAACGCAGTTGTGGTTTCTGCATAGAAAACTGGCAGGTATTCTTGGGATGTGTCTAGCATGGCCTAGAGAATAATGTGAAATCATGTACTAAAATACCCTGTTCTGTGATATCAAGAAAATAATTCCAGTGAGGGCCAAGGACTACTGAGGATCAAGATAAACATTTTGTTTCTTTCCTGCTGTTTTGTTGTATATGTTTAAATTCTGCTCATTTTTAATGTACCTTAAGCTTCATTCTAAGTCATATATAGGCTCATACTCTTTTTTTCTAATGAAAAAGATCATATATGAATAGCAAGTCAACTATGCTGACAAAGTCTAATTATCATCTGCTTTGGTCCTTTATTATATTCATATACATGTACTTTATTCTTAGATGCCATCCCTGCTACACTAAGGTAACTGTTTCACCTACTCCTGCTCTTTCATGTGGGTATCAATGATGTCAAAACAAGAAGCCCGTGGTCTGTCAAAAGAAAGAGATTTCCCTGGAAAGATCTGGGAAGAAATCTAAGGTAATCAGGAGCACAGGCAATGTTTTCTTCAATCCTCCCAGTAATAGGGAGATACATGGAAACAGGTGAGCCTATGTTGTCAATAGCTGGCTCCAAAACTGGTGCCTCTGTTAGATTTTGTTTTTTATAATCACAGAATTATCTTCAAGATGAGAAATTTGCTGGGGTCAGACAGGATCCATCTGTGCTAATGCAGGAAAAATTTCTTAGCTAGTAACCTGTCAAGATTGAATGAGAGAGCTTTAGACTGTGATTATAGACTATGATTAACAGGTCAAAGGGAATAACCTACTGAGGCTAAGCCAAGGGAAAATATAGTAACATCTGAAGATGGCAAGGCTAATTGGGAGCATCTACACTACTGCAGGGAACAATAGAATCATAGAATTTCTCAGGATGGAAATGACCCTCAAGATCATCAAGTCCAACGGCAACATAACCATACTACCCTAACAACCCACCGCTAAATCAGAACCCTGAGCAACACATCCAAATGGTTTTTAAACACATTCAGAGATGGTGACTCAACCACCTCCCTGGGAAGCCTGTTCCAGTGCTTAACAATCCTTTCTGTAAAGAAGTTCTTCCTGATATCCAACCTAAACCTCCCCTGGTGCAACTTGAGGCCATTTCCCCTTGTCCTGTCACCAGTGAGAAAACTTTTGCTCTCTACAACTTCCTGAGATGGAGAAAGGGAGAATAATTTAGATTGGACCTTTAAAATAATCAAATCCTACCATCCACCTAAAACTACCAAGTCCTCTGCTAAAACAGGTCCTTAAGTGCTGCCTCTACATATCTCTTAAATAACTTCAGTGATGGTGACTCCACCAGTTCTCTGGGTAGCATATTCAATGTCTAAATAATCTCTCCATGAAGAAATTCCTCCTCATAAACAATCTTAACCTCCCCTGGTGAAATATGAGTCTTTTTCCTTGTGGTGTATTACTTGTCACCTGAGAAAAAAAAAACAAAACAAAAGAACTCTGACAATCTCCTCGCTGCAGCCTCTTTTCAGGTAGTTGTAAAGAGCAATGAAATCTCCCCGCAGCCTTCTCCTCACTAAATAACCCCAGTTCCCTCAACCACTCTTCATAGCTCTTGTTTTCTAGTCCTTTCACACCAGTTTCACTGCTCTCCCCTGCACATTCTTGAGCAACTCATTATTCTTCTTGCAGTAGGGGGCCCAAATCTGAACACTCCTCAAGATGTGATTTCACTACTGCCATGTACAGAAGGACAATGACTTCACTGGTCCTGCTGATTTCTGATTCACACAGAAATAGTGATCCACATTATTTCTGATACAAACCAGGATGCCCTTGGCATCCTTTGCCTCCTGGGCACACTGCTGGTTCATGTGCAGCTGGCTGTTGAACACCAGGTTCTTTTCTGCCAGACAACTTTCCAGCTACTCTTCCTCAAGAATGTACTGCTGCATAAGGTTGTTCTGACCTAAGTGTAGAACCTAGTATTAAGCCTTATCAAATGCTTTATGTCTGGACTTGGCCCACTGATCCAGTGTATTCAGATCCCCCTGCAGGACCTTCCTATTTTCAAGCAGATCAACACTGCCACCCAACTTGGAGTTGTCTGCAAACATACTGAGGGTGCACTCAATCCCCTTATCAATCCCCTTATAATTAATAAAGATGTTAAAGCAAATTAGCCCCATTACTGAGCCCTTGGGAACACTGCTTGTGACTAGCCACCAACTGGACTGAATTCACAACAGCCCTTTGAACCTGGCCATCCACCCAGAGAAGGAGGTGGCATCCTGACACATAGCAATGGTACAAAGCTGTTCTAGAGGAGGTACAGACTGGATAATGGGAAAAATAATTATTTATCATAGTGGTCAAACAGCGGAACAAACTTGCAGAGAGATGGTTGATGTCCCATACCTGACAGTGTTCAAAACACATTTGGATAATGCCATTAATAATATTCTTTTACTTTTGGTTAGCTCTGATCTGGTCAAAGAGCTGGCTTGATGATCTTTATAGGTCCCTTGCAAAGGAACTACTCTTTTCCCAGTCTATTACGATTTCCCCTTAGACATATGTTACCTTATGTGTAAGAAAGGAAGGGTCTTTTTTGGGAAAAACACTACTTGTTTTTATGCATAATTAATCAAGTAGTGTTGTTTTACCTTTTTTTTTTTTTTAGAATTGAAAACAGCCCATCCCCCAGAGTGCCCAAGTAATTGCTGAACTCAGAATCTAGAAGATTGAACAGTTTCTGATAAATTTTACTTTTTATTTTTAGAGTTTGTAATAATAATAATCATGAAAAAAAATCTCTGCTACATATAAGTAATGCTTATTGTACAAACTTCAGAAACAACATCACTCTGAATTGTTATGTCAGCTAACACATCAAACAGAAATGCTTTTAAAGTGTTATGAGTGAATGTGACTCACATTTTTAATCCTTTCTCTTTCTCGGCTGACTCTCTTAACAAAATCTGCTGTTTCCAAGTATCTCTGAAATTAGTGGCATCACATGCTAACATAAATGGTGCCTAAGATTATCAGATGGTAAATCCAAGCATATTAATTACATCATTAAAATAACATTTGGTGTATCACTGAGACACATTACAATAACAATGACCTTCATGTGTAGTAAGATGCATAGCCAGCATTTAATATGGAAGCAGCATACAACAGAGAGATACTGTATTTTCTTTGCATTGAGTAAATAAATGGACTCAGAAACAAGGAAGAGCAGATATTGACTGAAAATTGGCACTGACCTGTTTTGTGTGTGCGTCCCTATGTATATAAGGATATGCGTATGTATCTGAATATTGCCACACACTGAGAGCTAGATAAGCTATCCCAGAGAAGGCAGAGTTGCTTGGTTACATCTGCTGAAAACAATCTGTGCTGTCCATGAGAGCTCATGTCAGTACAGTAATTACCACAGCTGAGATAATGCCTGTGCTAAATGCCATTTGCAGCTGACAAACACACGAAGCCAAGCACTACTAAATGATTCAGTTATTCTGAGAGTGCTTAGCTCTATGTCTAGGATAGAATAATTTGTTCTGACTGTAAAACAAATAAACACAAAACAAGAACAGAAAGATGTAGCTCAGAGACCAGAATGGGGGAAAAAAAAAGCCTGTTAATGGAAATAACAGAGTATAGAGAGAAATTTGAAAAAGACATAATGGTAATTCATAACAGTTACACTATACAATATTCTTTTACTAAAAATTGCTCAATAGTCACCTTAACACAGATTTCTACTATTTTAGCTAGTAACCAGGAGAGTGTTGTTTCTCAAATTGATAGCAAACAAAATATGTTAAATTCAGCATTTTTTAGCAGATTGTCAAAAGATGGGATATGCACATATTATAAAGAGTTGAGTGTTAACATTTTATAGATCATTGCTCAAATATTCCTCCCTGGAGAAAAGACAAGAAAGAAGTAATTTTCCAAAGTCCTCTTGCATTAAAAATAGTCAGTGTTTTTAAAAAATAACACAGAAAAGAGATCACTTCAAATAACGCAAGAGAAAAAAGCTCCCTTATTGTTTTTCCACGCAAATCTGGTGGCTTTTGTATGTGTAATGGAAAGTTCTTCATTTTGAAGAACAGTTTAACTCCAGTGGATCATTTTTATCTCTGGAAAACTTTGGACAGTTCCCTCTGTGTTGGAAAAGGGATTTTTACATCAGAATGCCTCTAAACCCAAGTGATATTTTCTAAATGCTTTATGTTACACAATGGAGATGCCTGTGGAGTATAGCTGCAAGCCGAGGAGTTCCACTTGCTCGTGATATGGTGTAATACAACACAGAGATCTGAGCTTGGCTTCCAAAACCAGTGTAAAGGCTCTGACATAATATCATGTTAGGAGGTAAAATGACCTTCTGTTGTTCTAGGTGTAGATATGATCCACAGTGACTAAATCTCAAAAGAGTGTCTTCAGAAGGATTTCCTGCATTGCACTCCACGTCGGCTGCATGAGTCTTGTTGACTGAAAGCCTGACAGAAGCTTAAGCTCAGTATCCACTTTGTTTTACATAGCTTCTTTGAAATCTAAACTCCAACTTTTTTTCTTTCTCAGTGCTCTTTATCATAAAAGGAAGAAGAGATTTCTGGTTTTCTCCTATCTTTGTGCTTAATAGGGAGTAATAGAGACTGCTCTTCACTCTAAAGAGTTTACAGTCTATTTCTTTCAAACTTGTAATGCTTGGCCATTTGCAGTCCCTACTGTTAAGTGTCATGCAAACAATTCCTAATATCATACTTTTATGCCAAGGAAAAGAAAAAAAAAAACACTCCTGGTGCTGGGTGGTGTGTTATTAGCACCAGGAGAACCTAGTTAAGGAAGGAATGGAAAAAAAAGGAAGGAAAAATACATGCTTCCCGCACTTTAACAAGAAACATCAGCATCTAGAGCAGAAACTAGTTGAAATCTCTTTCTAAATGGCTCTTGTTTTTTTTCCTAAAGATTCTGGCTGCTGATGAATACAGAAGCATCCTTCCTTGTTAGCTGTGTCACTCAGGTTTCCTGTTAGTGGTACATTTTATTGTGCTGCTTTTGTCAAGTGTATCGGTTATAAAAAATATAGCAAAACCGTAGGTCTGCTAAGGTTTCCCATGCATTGTGGGAAATGCCTTGTTGCTCAGTAAGAGCTGTATTGCTGTTATTATTTCTTAAGTTAAAAAATGACCCCTTCAGTTAGAGAAAACAAGAACTCCTGGGTAATAGTGTGCTAGCATCAAGATAAAATGTTTTGATTTTTTTGCCTTTTATTTTTTTCCCCCTATAACCAAATGTTGTTTACATGTGGATCTTACTTTGCAGTGATTTTTGGTATAATGTTGCAGATGAGATGACATCTGAGAGTTTTGTTCACATGCCCAGGTGTATCTAACCGCAAGCTACACTGCTTTCATGCAGCAGCCCATGTAAATATACCAGCAAGACTGTCTCACTGTTATGTCCATTACAAGACTTCCATCCCTAAGACATCTCAAGCTTCCTCAGAGTAGTCATCTGAAAGCTGAGAGATGTTATTTGATGTAGGTGAAATGTGCAAATTCTTGCTCTGATGATCTGCTTTCCAGAGGTGTGATACCAGAATTTCAGCTTCTTCTGATTGATTGGATGACAATATAGCACTGTTCTGGCTTTCAGAAGCAGATTATCTTGTAATGGCATCATTGTTTTATGCCAGCTTTGTAGGTCGTCATGTGCACTTCTGGATAGCTTTTGCAGAAATTTGGAGAGCAGCACAAGCAGATGACCTGCCAATAACATCAGGAGTCAGAGAAAAAAGAGGACATTGATTGACATTTCCTTGGATCAGATTTATATTCTGTAAAGCCACTTCTGGTATTGTGCAACACATGATGACTAATGAGAAAGGACTGGCTTGTACTGGCTGCAGAATATGAAGATGAAAAGTGACATTTTCTGGGAAAGTGTGTAGAACTCAGCTTCAGTGTCAGAGTTTTGATGGCAGTGAAGATTTTGTGCAGATATTTTTCTGGATGATTATTTAGAGGTGATCTCTGCTATTAAAATCATATTTCATGGCCACAGTGTGTTGAGGATTATTTGTGGGTTTTCTGTGCGATGAGACTGGAGAGTCTTTTTCATTCCTTTTACTCTGCAGAAAACCTTCCAATGCATTGGTGGAAAGAAACATTTCAATGCAGTGTTCCAGCTTTAGCAGCATCAATTATAAGATGATGAGGTCTGAAGAGTCTTGTGATGCCAACGGAAATTGAAAATCTTGAATTTACTTAAATAGTAAACAGATAAAAATAGGATAGCTTTCATAAGAATGAAATATGTGAATTTCAGTGGGACTGAAAAGTCTTCTTGTTCTGGAAGCCCTTTCTTATTGTGGATGACTATTCTTGGACTTAGAAATATTGTTTTGCCTTATGGTAAGGCTAAAGACTGTATTATTCTACAGTTTTATTCTGTTGTGCACAATATCCAAGAGGGTCTGACTGAGATGTGTGCAGACATTTTCTGATTAATGAGAGCTGCTACAACACTGAGCAAAAATGGATTTTTGTAAAGTCTCCAGGTTATCTCCAGGTCTCAATTTTGAGAATAAAAATTTTAATGTATGTTACTGAAATTAACTTATTTTCATGGAAATTATATATGGTGTTTTTCACCCTAGGACGCGGTGAATCTGCTTCTGACAACTTCTTCATGATACCTGGTTGTGCACTGTTCTTAAAACCCATACCTTTTCTAGTTTTGTATTGTTTTAGTAATTTCTTTCTGTCCACCTGGGAGTCTGTACAGTTTCATATTAGTAATCCAGCGTGGCTGGGGTAACTGAATGAAATCATGCTTCGCATAGCCCTGCAGAATTGATTGCACTGCCCAGATGCTAATACTTCTAATAACTTGTTTGAAACCTCTCCAATACTGGTTTGGAGAGTCAGCCCCCAAAGTATGCCTATGCCCAATATGTATTCCTGAATTGTTGCTATAGACACTTAATATTCCCAGGGAGGTAGGCACCCAACACCTAATTTCAGCCAAGTTTGTGTTACAGGAATCATTTTTTCCCCAGATCCCCCTATAACAGCACACATGCCTGGTAACCACAATGGATTTCCGTAAACTATGGATCAGACTATGGATGTTTCAGCTCCCGTGTTGACCAGAGACATGATCTGCTGTGCGTTTTTCCAGGACCAGTATATTGTAAGCTCTATGTATGGCTTCTGGTCCCCCATGGAGGCCATGACTCTTGGAGGATCTCAGCCCTCTGTCATGCCAGTAATGTAGCTAAGCCTAGATCTTATACTGCAGAAGACCCAGCAGTAGCCAAATAGGCTGACTAGGGTGGTTGCCTTCATATGTAGAGTTCTAGAAGTCTTCCATATTCCATGGTTGGCTGAGGGGTCTTTCTATTCCTCTTATATCTCCTTTCTCACTGGGGAGGGCTTAAAATGCTGATTGTTGATGTTGCCACAGATTAAGTAAAACAAGATTTGGATATTGATTTTGTTATATTGAATCTCTGCTTTTATTAGGTCATTCTATATTTGCTGGCGAGGTACTCTCACCAGCCCTGACTGTGGAGCCCTTTGGATTGGTTGCAGAGGTTAATTTCTATAAAGCATAAATTTCACCTAGACCTTAGGCATTCTGTTTCTCCTAAGACAGTCACTAATTGTGCTGCTTCTTGGATTGTTTCATCTGCTGCAACCAAGGCTGCTAGCATACCATATTGGTGAGAAGGGGCTTGTTGTAAAATCAAATCTCTCATCCCAGTCACTAAAATCCAGGTAAATCCCCCTTGAGGGAACTGGATTTCCCCCTTCCGAACCATCACAAGATGCTATTCAAGAAAGCCACTTTTAATTCAGGATTCTAGATACTTTCCCTGGAATCCTGCCAACTATGCCAATTCTTTGTCCTAGGAAGCAGCAAAACTGCGTCTGACAAGTTCTTTACAACACCATGCAAAGTATTATCATGGATACCAATAATCACGTATAGGAAAAAGTTGGCTCCCCCAGCTGGCAATGAGGGTCTCTGGCTGTGGAACATGCCTTCTTGGGAAGCAGACCTCATCCAGGAGACATTCTCCCTTCAGAGGCTAGCCCTTAAATGGGCCCAGGGAACCAGCTTCCAATCATGTGAGAAGCACAGGTAAATGGTTTGCACCTGTGCTTCCTTGGCTAGCCCTCCCTTCACCAGGTGCTTAATTAACTGTTCAGGATGTGACCTAACAGTTCCTTTACAGTATAACATTCAGACACTGAACAGTACAATATTTTATGAAATTACATGAAATATATGGGATGTAAAATTTTATTATAGTTCATATAGCTCTCCTGCAGTATTTCATAAATTATTCATAAAACTCAGGAAATTGTGCAGAATTTTATGAAATATTTACGAAATTGAGATATATTTATTTTTGGGACTATCCTTCCACATTTATGAATTGTACTTTTCATGAAATCAGATTTTTCTGTCATCATATTTTAGATGCTTTGGTCACATTTCCACAAAACTACATTATTATTTTTTAAAATAGAAAATGAAATTATATCCATCTATGCCAAGGCAAGATTTGAATCAACAGCAACAAGAAAAGTGGAGAAAAAATGTTTTAAACAGTAGAACCGTATTGTAAACCTGTCACCAAGAAGTCACGACCATCCTATTCCTCCTAAAAGTGCAGTGTACAAACTTTTCATTCCATCAATTTACAACAGTCTGTCAGCCTTGTCTGTCTTCTGACAAGCTGTAAAATAGTATTCTAGGTTCAAGTGCTTAACAACTGCGGCTCCAGCATGTTTTCAAATATAACAATCTGCCAGTTCATGCTCTTTGCATTTCCTTGCTTGTTTTATTCTTTTAAGTTGAAGGCCTTGAGAAATTCTGTCCTTCTCCTTTTCAGCCCACGTAAACTTGCTCCATTCTCGGTCTGTGTAGCCTTATTGGCTAAGACTGCTCAGAGCTTTCTGAAGATATGTCTTTCTCCTTCTTTCCCACTCTTGTTATATTTGACAGGCACCAAGAGGTTGCAAAAGGTCCAATCCCTTACAGCACGGGTCTCCGGCCTTTTGGATCTCCTTGGCTACATATAAATTATATAATATAGTTACTGTGCGTAAGTTAAAAAACATATATATATATATATTCATGTTTTTTATTAAAACAGTGAAAGAGGGCAACAAAAACATAAGTCTAGTGGGATATTTGACCTTGTTTTTGTGAAACTAATGCATCTAGTGTCTACTTTGGTGGAAGGAGTTACAGTTCATTGTGAGTTCTCACAGTGCTCATCAGTGATTTTTGGTCTAATTTTGTTCTTCCTTTATTTCATCTTTGAAAACGGTTTCTTACAAATGTATGTACTGCCAAAAAGCAATGACATGAAGAAAGTGGGACTGTGAAGCGAAGGATATTTTTCCCTGGTAAGATAGATCTTATAATCTAGTAAAGAGACATGATAAAATTATTCTTTGAGTTGAATATCTGACTGCAATTATATGCATTCTACTTGAAAATTCATAGGTAAAGTATGTTGTCTAGAAATGGAGTCACAAAAATATAAAAAAAATATATATTTAGTTTCTAAATCTTGGAACCAATTCTCAAGTTCTTTTATCAAAATTGAAAGCAAGGTTGCGTGTTTTTTTCACTGTTCACAGGATTGCAAAATTTTAGCAAAGGTATCAAAATACATAGCTTGCCATAACTCGAGCTTACCATAATTTAAGTTTTATTTAGAACTCTCTCATGGATTGAAAATCATAACAGATCAATTGATTTTCACTTTGAAGATGCATGTTTAACTCATGTAAATGAGCAGAAAAAGCCACCAAAAAACATATCGCAAATTATTTTATACTTCTTGCGAGCTTTTTGAGATGTTGAAAATTACAAACTTTGTTAGTTCAGCACAAATATTCTGGATATTTCTTCCGCAGTGAATGTGTTAACTTAATAAATTATTTTTTGAAATAACATAATCTCAACTTTAATAATTAAATAAGAAAACTTACACGTCTGCTTAATAATTAAGAATGCGTCTTCACAGGCACACATAGTTTGAAATATTGTTATTGGAAATCACTGTGTTTTACACCCAAAGTGGCACAAGCTCATACTATGTGTAATACACTTCGGCTTTGATTTGATTGAGTATGTGCAGCAAGCACGAGGAGCAGAGTTAGCCTTGCATTGCATCCTCCATTCCGAAGTATTCCATTGTCACCTAAAGAGTCTGCTGTCAAGCTACATGTAAATGACTCCTAAAGTTATTGTTAAAAGTCATGTAATAATATTAAAAGTCTACAGTTTTGTGGGGCTTCATTACTAGCTGTCCTTGTAGCACATGCAGGGCCACGGGTTGGATATGTCTACTGTAAAGCAAGTCAACCTAGGTGCAGTGAATCTGGGATATGAGAAGAGCAACAAGAAATTACTCTTCCTTTTTCAGTTGCCATGGTACCAAAAGGAAAATATTTTCCATTTCAGTTTTAAAATCCAGTCCTCAGAGTCTTCTCTCAGTGTTAGCCAGTACCTTGGAGGACCTTTTTATTTATTTTCCACAGTTTTGGGATGATTTGAGAGTGCTTGGTCATGAGAATTTTACAGCTGAGTGATTACCTTGCAAGATCTGGGTGGGAGGACAGGGTGCTTAACTTTCAGATTTTCTTCATTTTTAAAAAATAATATTAATTATTTATTTTTATTTGTTATCTTCCTTCAAAACTCATTTCAGTGTCATATTGTTTTTTCAGTATATTAAAATACGATTTCATTCTGCCATTTGTTTGGAACTTGTTTTGATATGTGGTTTAATGTGGTAGTTCTTCATAGAGGTTTCTCAAATATTCACTTGGTGGGGTATGAACATTTTTCAGGCAACAATAATTCAGCTGTGATTGTGGAGCTGTACCAGGAACACAACAACAGGATTGGCAGCATGCACAGAGATTTGGAGTCACAGCTGATGAATGCAATGTGAAGAAGTAATTCTGTAAAGGTATGTTTCCTCAGAATTTAATGTACATTAAGGTCCACTTATCTTCAAATATACACATGCTACAAGTTGTCAAACCAGTGTTTTTATTCTCCTCTTAGGTAGTTGTGATTCACTTCAGACTATACAGTGAGCTTTGTCTAGAAAGGGGCAAATCTTTAGCGAAAAGATTTTGTAGGCTTCCCTTTATATCATGTAGCCAAAATGACATTTGTATGCAATGTTGTGAGGTTTAATTCAGGAAATTTTCACAATTGAACAGTGCTGCTTTCAGAATGAATGTTAGTGTGCCCCTGTATTTAGATATTGGGCACAACAGCTTAAAAATATTTCAATGTCAGCTGTTGGCTGTGATCAGAAATGCTTATGATACAAATCATCTGACGAATTACTGGGAAAGTTTGGAATTTCTTGCCAGTCAGAATCATAGAATCATAGGATGGACTGGGTTAAAATCACCTTCCCAGCCCCTTTGCAAAAGGAAGGATTGCCACACACTAGATCAGGCTGCCCAGATCCCATCCAACATGGCCTTAAACACTTCCAAGGTGGGCATCCGCAACTTATCTGGGAAACCTGTTCCAGTGTCTCACCACTCTGAGTAAAAAATTTCTTCCTAACACCAAAGTTAAATCTCCCCTCAGTTAAAGTCATTCTCTCTTGTTCTGTCTCTATCAGCCTATGTAAAAAGTTAGTCTCTCTCCTGTTATAAGCTCCCTTTAAATTCTGGAAAGTTGCAATGAGATCTCCTCAGAGCCTTCTCTTTTCCAAGATGAACAATTCCAGCTTTCTCAACCTTTCTTCCTAGGAGGGGAGCTTCAGCCCTCTCCTAGCCAATCCCCTCCCTCACTCTGATGACCAGCCCTCTCTAGATGCAGCCCAGGATACTTTTGGCCTTCCGGGCTGCAAGTGCACATTGCTGGCTTATGTGCAGCTTTTCATCCACTGAAACCCCGAAGTTCTTCACTGTAGGGCTGCTTTCAATGAGCTCAGTCTGTATGCATATCTGGGATTACTCTAAACAAAGTGTATCACTTTGCACTTGGCCTTGTTGAGTCTCATCAGTTTCACATGGGACCACTTTTCAAGCTTGTCAAGGTCCCTTTGGATGGAGTCTCTTATCATAGAATATTCAGAACTGTTTGAGTTGGAAGGAACATTTAAAGGTCATATAGTCCATCTCCCCTGCAATGAACAGGGACAGCTTGATCAGATTGCTCAGAGCCCCCTCCAGCATGACCTTGAGTGTCTCCAGGGATGTGGCATCCACCATATCTCTGGGCAACTTGTTCCTGTGCCAGTACCCTCGTTGTAAAAACATCTTCCTTATAACCAGTTCAAATCTCCTTATTTTAGTTTAAAACTGTTTCCTCTTGTTCTATCACAACAAATCCTGCTAAAGAGTTTATTGCCTACTTTCCTTTCAGTTTAGATACTGAAAGGCTGCTAATAGGTCTTCCTAGAGCATTCTCTTCTCCAGGCTGAACAGCCCCAGATCTTTCAACCTGTCCTCATAGGGTGGGTATTCCATGCCTTGGATAATTTTTTTGGACTTCCAAAAGTAGAGAGCAAAATCATCTCCCTTGACCTTCTGACTCTTCCTTCTGTTGGATCAACTGCAACACTCATATTAGTGCCATCAGCAAACTTGTTAAGGGTGCACTCAATTCTCCTATCCAAGTCATTGATATAGATGTTGAAGAACAGTGGTCCAAAGACAAACCCTTGAGGGACACCACTCATGACAGGCTCTACATGGACATAGAACCATTGACCACAACCCTCTGGCTGTGACCTTATCCACTGAATGGTCCACCCTTCAAATCCATATCTCTCTAATTTAGAGATAAGAATGTGGTGTGGGACTAAAACAATGACGCTTCAGAAATCTAGGTAGATGGCATCGTCTACTGAAGATGTCACTTCGTTGTAGAAGGCCACCGGATTGATCAGGCATGATCTGTTCTTGGTGAAGATGTACTGGCTGTTTCAGATCACAAGGAGGATTTGTTCCATGATCTTCCCAGGCACAGAGGTGAGGCTCCTTGGTCCATAGTTTCCCAGATCTGTCTTTTACCCCTTTACAAAAATGGGAGTGGCGTTTCCCTTTTTCCAGCCACTGAGAACTTTACCTGACAGTCATAACTTTTCAAATATTATGGAGAATGGCTTGGCAGATCTGTTCTCTAATCTCCTCTCTATGCTGGATGTTTTATGACAGTTAAAGGATTTAATGTAGAGAGAGTGTGCAGGAAAAAACCTGATGTGAAAGCCAGGGCACAAAGTAGACCAAGACCATCCAGTTGAAGAGCAGAATGTTGACCATATTCAGTAGATTTATGCTCCACCTCAACAGACGTCTTTCCAAGACTCATTGTCAGAAGGGTTTTTACCTGCTGAATGCTTTTTCTGAAGTCCCCGTGGCCTTTGGAATTAATGACTGCTGTTAGCATTTGATACTCATTCTGCCAATGGATGTCTAGCACATCTAAGTCAATTTCTTTTCTAATCTTAAAATAAAAAAAATATAATGCTGAAGCTGTAACAAAAATGCTGATACCACAGGTATAAAAAGGAAGAAGAAGAAGATTTTAAAACAGGACCAATAAATGCCTAGTGTTACAGACCTAGATCACCTAAGCCCCTTTTTGGGAAAGATGAGAAAGGTGTGATTGGAAATAAGATACACCATTTTCTGGCGCATTGCAGTTAAATCCAGTGAATGAAGTTGTGGCAGAACAATTAATTCTATCCTCACTGCACTCCAGAGATATATAAAAAAGAAAAAAATATTGCAGTGAATTAACAGAGATGTAGATGGAAAGAAATTGACTCAGATCTTCATCACTCAGGTGCTCACTGTCAGTTCTGCACACAAGATGTAGCTGTTGTTGTCGTTTTGCTGTCTGAACTCTGCATGCCAGTAAGACTATGTAAGCAAGCAGCCTTCATAGGGAAGAGAGTTCTGACTGTGGCCAGGTGTATCCCGCCTTCTTTCATGGGCTCCTGAGATGCACTCTTCAAGGGCAGCAGCATCTAATGGGATGGGGAAAAACACTGCTTAATTTGCAAAAAGACTGTTGAAGCTGCTCTGACCAACTCAGGCAGATATTTCTACTTATCATTATGTCCCGTCTTCCTCTTTCAGATACGCTTTTTAAAAATATCAAATGCAGGGAGAATATCTAGGAAAACAACAGTCTCTCTTCCTTTCTCTCTTGGTGTACCCTCTGCAAGTTTGCACATGACACAGAACTGGGAGGAATGGCAGCTACTGCTATCCATAGGGTCTTAGACAAGTTGATGCAATGAGTTATCAGGCACAGAGCCAGGCTCTTTCCATTGGTGCCCAGTGCCTGGACAAGAGGCAATGGGCACTAAGTGGAACATAGGAGGTTCCCTCTGAATATCAAGAAGCATTTCTGTAGTGTGCAGATGATGAGGCACTGACACAGGTTTTCCACAGATTATGGAACATCCTCCTTTGAGAACTTCAAAAGATACGTGAACATGGGCCTGGGCAAGAAACAGTAGGTGTCCCTGCTTGAGCAGGGGACTTGGACCAGATGGCCCCCAGTCCCTGTCAATCACAGCCATTCTGTGATTCTGTGAAAAGCACCTATCAGACATATCTGGGAATTAATCAACAGAATAGCAAAAGAGGTCCTTGGAAGGATAAAAGACTTTAAAAGTTGTCATCTCTATAAATGGGATTTTTGTAAGTTTTCATTTAGTTTGTGCTATTGGTATCAAAATACTGAGCAATTTCATTATTATGTGAAAATACTACTGAAATCCAGAGGATTTTGGTAAGCAGTTTTAGAAAAGGAGTGGCCAATCACTTTTATCAAAATTAGTTTTTTGTAGAAATAACTAGATCAACTAGATTTTTATGGAGGGCACAAAAAGTTATAGGCTGTACTTGAAATAACAAATAGTGCTGAGGAATTCTTTCCTCCTCCTTCTCCTCTCCTGAGGAGAAATGAAAACATAGAAAAACATGAAATCGTTATATCCTGATAAATATTCCAAGTTCTAAAACCAGGCAGGTGTATTTTGATACTGTTTTATTTCAAAGTTCTCTGTCACTTCCAGCACTTCTCTTCCAGAGCATAAAGAAAGTTTTGAGTAGTCAAGGTAAAAAATGCAGAATATACATGATTTCCCTCCATTATTCTGCTGACCCTGAACCTTCAGGTCAAGGTTAGGTACACTTGTAAGAAAGTGCTATAGCTGGACTCAGGCTGTCAAATTTATGCAGAAGTTTTGGTTTAAAATCCAGGGATGGTTAGGCCAGTGACTAGATAATGCTTAATCACACTTCTGTTTGGGCTTTGACTGAATTAGTTAGCTTCTGTTCACATTATTCCTGACTGACAGCAATGATACCTAGGAATGGTAAAATTCCTACAGAAATGCAAGAAAGCAAAGAATGATTATCTGGCTTATGAAGACTTTATAGTCACAATGTGGAAAGGGCCATACTGTGCACAACCACAGGACAACAAGTAAAGCAAGGGTAACGTGAACATAACTCTTTTGTTCTGCAAGCTAGACCTTGACTGAAAGCTTGCAAAAGAGAATGGTTTGTAATGATGTTCACTATAGTAAATACACAATATTATATAAACGGCACTTAGCCTGGAGATTTCTGCAAAAATATCTGATAATTTGATGTCACTTGCCTAAAAAAAAAATGGGCAAAACCAGCTTGAATGTACTTTGAAGGAAGCTTTTTCAGATGGATGAATTAGTACAAAATTTGTTTTGATCTGAACTACGCTAGTTACAATACATTCCAGAATTCAAAAACCTGGAAGTTTTACATTATCTTCTCTGAGCTATAACAAACTCAATAGTGTGATCAAGTCAGTATAGTGATTACCAAGATAATGATCACTTTTCCTTTATTTACTAAGCATATCTTTGTATGTTATGTGAACATCAGTAAGTAACTCCTAAAGAAAACAGCCACACATCATTAACATCTACTCCCCAACTATGTGTAATCTCTGAAGATTAATTAATTTTGTACCACTATTCTGTTCTGTTTTTAAAAGAGATCTTGAATGGAGAGTGAGCATGATGTGTCGGGACTATGTTCCTCATATCCTGGAGAGTAAAATGTAGTTGATTCTCTCTACTGATGGAAAGGAAATACTGAAGAGTAGGACACAGCCTCTGACTAATTGGTTCAATTTACCTGACCTCACATAAATAGCACTTTAGTAGAGTTTTACATGAATATTTTCTCCTTTTATTCTCCTTGTTTTCTTGTGGGAACAGATGCAACTGTTTTCCTATTACTTTAAATAAACATAATAATAAAGTTGTTGTTCAGTGACTTGACTTTGTGGACCACATTCTCATCTTTCTCCCAGGGCTGAATCTACCAAGTCACTAATCTTATTTTGTTTCTTCAAACAAGAACAAGATCTAGCCTAGTGTATCTCAATCCTGGTAAAAGCACTCAGTGATGAAAGCACAGAAGTTGTATGTGTTTCCAGGTCACTCTTCAGTTGCCTAATAACTTGACACTTTCAACAACCTAGGCAATTTTATGGTTAAATTGTGTGCCTGACTTGACATGATAGTTATGAAGACTTGTTGGTGAACTTTAATAAAGAAAGATATTCATGGATCCATAATTCTATTACAAATTATTCTTCTACCTCACCTATGTTATACCAATTTGTCTGGGCTCTGCCTCTTTCAGGAGACCAAAGATTGTCATGTTTCACCAAGATCAGGGAGCTACTTTTTTCTGTGTCCACTTTACAGCATGAGAATCCTGCTTTTGAGACAATGAAAATCTCTTAACCAGAAAACATTTTTATTCTTCTGTAGGGGCAAACAGAGTTAGCACAAGGGCAAGGTATTAGAAGAAAGTGGGAGAAAGTAATCCAAAATTTAACAACAGCTAGAGCAAGCAGAATTATATGCATGAAACAGAACAGAGAGGGTGACTAGTGCTTAGTACAGAGATGTGGAACAGGGAGTACTGATGCAACTGCTGAGAGAAGTGGTCACTGCTGTGTGATTCCCTCTAGAAGCAGAGGTTTTATTTGAACCTTGTGTTAGAAATTGCTGCAAAACTCAGTGGCAGAGAATATGGTCACTTCTATCCCTCCTTTACTAGTTGATTTAGTAGTATAAGAAACTCCCAATGCAGCTAGTAATGTTATTAATTCAGGTACAAGCTGCTCATCTGTAGGAATTTACTATTCCAGCATCTGGGAGCTCACGCAGGTTTCCATACTGAAAACCTATTTTTCAATTTAAAAGAAATGAAACAAATTAGAAATGTTATTAGGGGTGAAAAGTCAACCACTTCAAAGCTAGAAATTAGCAGCATTTGAGGCAATAGTAAGTAATCATGTGGGTAGTTAATCACGAAGATTGTATCGTAACGCATATGCACAAGGGAGCTAATTAAAGTTGCCTAAACAATTTGCATCTCCTGTTTTATTTCTTTTTCTTTTTTTTTTTTTTTTTGGTAAGAGTAGAGAAAATGGGCTTTATAACCTTAAGGATATTTAAATGTAAACATTCATGGCTAATATTACTGTAATGCTTAATCTCAGCATCCTGCTAAGATCTCTTTCCCAGTGATATGTTATTCCAACAATTTCTACCAGTGGAGTTTTGTAAAATAACTGTTTCCTTTTATCAGTTTAAAATTTGCTGCCTTTCACTGTCTTTTCATACCTCTTTGTTCTTACAAAGAATGCCACATAGGAGCTGTTTGATGTATGTTTTCTGTTCCAAATATGCTTTCATATGCATCTTATTTCAAACCTAAATAGCTCCAACTTTTTCAGTTTCTCTTGTGGTTTTATGAACTAACACCTACAAGAAGACAAGTAGCATATTTTTACAGTCTCTGAGCCTTTCCAGAGAACTTGAGGTTAAGTTTAGGTTAGAAAATTGATGAACTGGTCAGGATTCTCTAAGAACAGAGAAAAGACAGTTGGAGGTAAAGGGAGGGCCCTTTTCTGTGTCCTTTCAAGGGAGAGAGAGGGAAGAGACATGTTTTAATGTTGTAATGTAACAGAACTTTGCCACAAAATAATAAGTATTTAGCAGCACAAATACTGTTTTTATCATTTTACATAGTTCACTGCATATCCACATGCTTCTATTCTCCCACTTTTCTTTCCCATGTTGTTGTTTGTGTCGTTATTGATGACATAAACATTTACCTATAACTTAAGAGTCCATGCACCATCCTGCAGGGCTTCCAAACTTGATAGTTCCTCGATGACTTCAGCTCCTGGAGTTGTGCATACATAGAACACGTACTACCAGGAGTGCAGCCAGCAGGTTGAGTGACTAGATTGTTCTCCAACGTTAAGAACTCATGAGACTTTATCTGGACCACTGCATCCATGTTTTGCTCCCATCTACAAAAAAAGCCATTGACATATTGGAAGGAGTCTGATGGGTCTCCTCCAAAGTGACTGTGGGACTGGATTATGTGGTATATGGATTTATTTAGTTTTAGCTTGAAGTGAGTACTTACTGCTTATACCTACCAAATGAGAGAAAATTGGCAAAATGGTGTGAGGCTTGACTTGAAGACGTAGTGGTAGGAAGAGTCAGAAGCTGGAAAACAGGAATTCTGATTATATATGAGGAAAATATTCACTATGGACTTAAAATACTGGAACAGATTGTAGTTGTGGGGTACATTCCTCAAGGTATTAAAAACTTGACTATCTGTAAGCAGCCTGACATATTTGTCAGTGCTTTGAGCACCTCCCAAACTCAACAATTCCATGATTTTGTGCAGGACCAGATTTATATCCTCTAGTGCCAAGGAAAAATTATTTTGTTTTCATAACATTTACTCTAAAAAATCTTACTGTTTATCCATCAAGTTACTAATAGTCACTTAAAATAAATTGTAATGAAAAGTGTGCAAACACAATATAAAGTTATTATTTTGTCATATAGCTGATAATCAAAGCCTTCTTCAAGAATAACCTGCATTTGCTTTCATCATATTTTAGATGATATTTTATCATATTGAGAAATGTATGTGAAGTGGAAGCAGGGTTGTGTAGCCTGGGAGGAATATAGGGCTGTCGTCCGCATGTGTAGAGATAGGATCAGGAAAGCCAAGGCGCTGATTGAGCTGAACTTGGCTAGGGATGTGAAAAATAACAAGAAGGGGTTCTACAAGTACATAGGCAGGAGGAGACAGGTCAAGGAGAGTGTTCCCCCTCTGATAAATGAGGATGGAGAAGTGGCTTCCTCAGACATGGAAAAAGCCGAGGTGCTCAATAAGTGCTTTGCCTTGGTCTTCACTGGTGGTCAGGCTTCTCATGTCTGCCAGCACCCTGAACCTCGAGGTGTGGGTGAGAGGAACAGATTCTGTCCCACTGTAACAGTGGAACAAGTTCGAGACCTCCTCATGAAAGTGAATGTATGGAAGTCCATGGGGCCGGATGATATCCATCCTAGGGTTCTGAGAGAGACGGCTGATGTGGTCACTGAGCCGCTCTCCATCATATTTGAAAAATCATGGCTGTATGGTGAAGTCCCCAGTGACTGGAGAAAGGGAAACATTACTCCCATTTTTAAGAAAGGGAGAAAGGATGACCTGGAGAATTACAGGCCAGTGAGCCTCACCTCTGTGCCTGGGAAGATCATGGAGAAGATCCTCCTTGAAGACATGTCAAGGCACATACGTGACAAGGAGGTGATCCGAGACAGCCAGCATGGCTTCACCAAGGGCAGATCTTGCCTGACCAATCTGGTGGCCTTCTATGATGGAGTGACAGCATCGGTGGATGGGAGAAGGGTGATGGATGTCATCTACCTGGACTTCTCCAACGCCTTTGACAGAGTCCCTCACCACATCCTTCTCTCCAAATTGGAGAGGTATGGATTTGAAGGATGGACTGTTCAGTGGATTAAGAATTGGTTGGCTGGTTGCAGCCAAAGGGTTGTAATTAATGGTTCTGTATCAGGGTGGAGGCCGGTCACAAGCGGTGTCCCCCAAGGCTCAGTCTTGGGACCGGTGCTCTTCAATGTCTTTATCAATGACATAGACGATGGAATCGAGTGCACCCTCAGCAAGTTTGCAGATGACACCAAGCTGAGTGGTGCAGTAGATACATTGGAAGGAAGGGAAGCCATCCAGAAGGGCCTGGACAGGCTGGAGAAGTGGGCCCACGAGAACCTAACAAGGTTCAACAAGGCCAAATGAAGGGTGCTGCACTTGGGCCAGGGCAATCCCAGGTATTTGTACAGACTGGGGGAAGAAATCCTCGATAGCAGCCCTGGAGAGAAGGACTAGGGGGTCCTGGTGGACGTGAAGCTGGACATGAGCCAGCAGTGTGCACTGGCAGCCTGGAAGGCCAAATATGTTCTGGGCTGCATTAAAAGAGGAGCAGTCAGCAGGGAGAGGGAGGTGATAGTCCCCCTCTACTCGGCTCTTGTGAGGCCCCATCTGGAGTACTGCATCCAGGCCTGGGGCCCCCAGCACAAGAAGGACGTGGAGCTCTTGGAATGAGTTCAGAGAAGAGCAACCAAGATGATCAGAGGGCTGGAGCACCTCTCCTATGAGGAAAGGTGGAGGGAACTGGGCTTGTTTAGTTTGGAGAAGAGAAGGCTCTGGGGAGACCTCCTTGTGGCCTTCCAATACTTGAAGGGGGCGTATAAACAGGAGGGGGAACGATTGTTCATGAGGGTGGATAGTGACAGGACAAGGGGGAATGGTTTTAAACTGAGACAGGGAAGATGTAGGTTAGATATTAGGAGGAATTTTTTCACACAGAGGGTGGTGATGCACTGGAACAGGTTGCCCAAGGAGGTTGTGGATGCCCCGTCCCTGGAGGTATTCAAGGCCAGGCTGGACGTGGCTCTGGGCAGCCTGGTCTAGTGGCTGGCGACCCTGCACTCAGCAGGGGGGTTGAGACTAAGATGATCTTTGAGGTCCTTTTCAACCCAGGCCATTCTATGATTCTATGATTCTATTTTAAGATTCCTTTTTCCAGTATGCATTTTTCCTGTAAAATCTTTTAGTAGCACTTAAAGAAGTAAATCTTATCCTCCAGGTGTAGTTCTACTCCATTTACACTGATTTCCTATTTGTCTCAGAGGTAACAAATAAATTTGAGCTTTGATAATTTCTGAGTAATAATTTCTTAATAAAGTATTTTATTTGCTAAGGACTTTTTGTATGTGGAATCTTGTACTTCTCTGCTGATTTGTTCCTCTTGAATTACACAGTATGTTCCCTAAGTACATCATAAAAATGATATAATCATGATGTTATCTGTTCTGTTACAAAGTGCATGACAATATTGTGTTTATGGTTAAATGCAGCCTCAAGGACCTCATACCAGTGCCAAATAAGTAAGTTGTTGTTTTCAAGTAAGGACATTGTCTCAATGCTCAGTAAACACAGAAGATTATTTATGCATCAGCTTGATGTTAGAAAATGTGTATTAGGAGCATACAATTCAGCTTTTGTTTAGACTTAACTGGAAACAACAAAGATGAAGCATAATAAAAAAAATATAATGACTGTAATAAGCCTAAGCTGTAGATGGTTTTCTTAGTTCATTTCCTATTTCTGTTAATGTATGGATACTCCTAATGATTCCATTAGAGTTTAAATAATGGAATTCAGCACAATCGTATTTCTACTGAGCAATGGAAACATAATTTCTCGGGAACTGCAGCTGCTGTAGTTGAAGATTAGGCTCTTAGTATCCCTTAGGGAGATTACTGTCTCTGCCAGCTGACTTAGTTTTTATACAGCCAGCGATTTATTAGATTGCTTTGCTCTTAAGTGTGATAATAGGCCTTATGCTTAGCCAGGTTTAGAGACTTCCAGTGCATTAATATTTTATGGCAATGACAGTCAAGACACATTTTGTTTACCTAACAAGACAAGCCAAGCTTCAGCTGATGCGTACAGGAGATTAGATTTAACTGGTAGGAACTCTGCCAATTATGCCTTTAATGCTTTGCAATGGCTTTTATAATTGTAATCTAATCATTTGCATATTGATGCATCAACATTTTGTTCTAAACAGTACTGTTTCTGTGAGCTGGGTATTTATAGAAAACCTTTTATCGGTAGCCATAGTATTCAGTTCTTTGGTGTTGATGTATTTTTGTTAGGTAGTAAAGAAGATATAACAATATTTGGAGGCCCAAGGAGATCCCCACTATGATCCCATTTATGCCTCTCTGGGGGATTCAGTTTACAGTGAAATTGATTGAATATTTCAATCTTGTGAAAGTAACCCTTAGCTGTGGTACTCATCCAATATGTTGACCAAAATAGAACCCCAGCTTGTCGTGATTCAATTTCAGTGACAGTAGTAGCTTTTGCTGCCTAAATAAATATTTAAATGAACTTGTCCTGCATCCTGCATGAATTGCTTTTTACTTCATTGCAACAAAACAGATTTATCAGCTATTATTAGTAGTGGAAACTAGAAAAACATCAGCGTGTCAGCAGCCTGACATTGATTCACCACATCTGCAAAATACACACGGTTTTACCTCCAGGGGCAGGGTTAAGAATATTTACCAAGAGAAATTGCTCACTGAAGTGCTTGATGCTCCTTAGGCTCATATATATCAGAACTCTATTAAACATAGTTTGTCCTACAGTAAAATTAGTATTTGAAAAATCAGGTCAATCAAAAAGATTGCTCCCACATTTAATGCTTCCTCAAGAAGACAAAAAAGCAAGAAATAGAATACAGATAAATACACATAAATCTAGAATATCCTGCTCTGGGTATTGCTGTTAAGTTCTTTGAATGATCTTCTATCCTGTATTCTGAGATCTGCTATAAAATTAAAAACTTTGTTGCTAGAATAATTCTTCTGACACAATGGTTGTATTTAATGAAAATATATTTTAATATGATACTATGATACCATAAAAGAAAAAATAAGAAAACAGTTGTCCATCTTCTTTTTTTTTTTTTACAGAAGCATTTTAACAGATTACCCAGCTAACATGCTGGGTAGTAAACACTTTAAAACTAAAGAAGCCACAGCTTTGTTGTTCCTCAACAATTAGAATCAGAAAAAAAACTTTTAAATTTCTGATTTCCCAATTATTTTAATTACAATCAGTAGCTTTTAATGATTTTAATTAAATTTACTGATCAGTGAATTTTACATGGTACCACCATTTACTGCAAAATTTGAAAGGTGACAGTTTTCTTCTCACAACCATTTGATATTTTATTGTGAAAAGCCAAGTTGTAAACTATATATAAGTTGCTTCATTTATTTTATTATTAAAAGACTAAAAAAGCTCAAATATTGACTTTAATGTCTTCATGGTTTTAGCTACAAAGGTGATACAGAGAATGTATGTCAGAGAACAGAAAGAAGCCAAGGTGCCATGATTTGCCCTTGATTTTAAACTGTGTTTGTCAGTGGTTCAGAATATTTAACCTCACTATGTTCCAGATTTTAAATGGACATTAAATGGGCTGAAATTCATACTATACTTTGAAATCATCTAAAAAAACCACTCTTTAGAAGACGAAGATGTGTAGTAGCTTGCACTTATTTTTCTCTAACCTCCTTATAAATACTATAAAATAGAATAAGCAATTGCACTCTTTTTTACAGGACTAATTTTTAATTATGTGTCTTTTATTTTTTTTTCCAATTTGTACCTCTACTGAAAACAAGATTTTTTTTTCCTGGTTTAGGAGAAAGCTGATCCTGTAGCACATGCTCATAGTCACATAGAGGACAAATGAGATTTACAGTCTGCATTATGATGATTGATCAGTTTCTCCATGATTCGCCATGATTCACAGAAAGTGTGAAGTGTTAACTGCCTTTTCCCAGACAGCCTCATAGGTGAGGCTGTAATAAATTGAGGTCTTCATCCCTGCACAATTGCCTGTGTGTGGATCAAGAGGGAGATAGTCATGTGTGATACATGTAAAAGGCATATGTCTGATGCAGTGTGTGTACGTGTATGTGTGTGCTAATGCATAAGCTTGCGATCCACAAGCAGAGGAAGGAATATGACTAGTTACATTAAAATAATGATGTTTCTCAGTCATTCAGCAAAGCTGTAATTGCAAACAGGAGACACCTTATTCATCTTTGGCAGGGACTATGTATCTGTTTTCTCATAACACGTTTAAAAAATTGAGAAAAACTAGGAAGCTGCAGTAGGCTTCCAAGATTGTGGTTACAATATTGTGTATCAACCGTAGTTCATGGTATTGAGTGGTCTTGTTCTCAAACATCTACATGCATGGTTTCCTGGACACCTTTGCATGCCTGTCCCTGGATATTTCAGGTACTGTGGAGGTTTGTTGTTCAATGTATGGCTTGCAGGATGGCTAGAAACTGCTCATGTTGGTGCATGGTGCGGCAAGGCCAAAATGAACCTAGCAAAAAACCCAAATAACTGGTTTTCAAGTGAATTCAAACAGTTAGGATTACCTCTTGACAGAGACACTAACCTCAGCAAATATTATGGTTGTATGTGTGCTCATCATTTCGAGGGATAAAACTGTTTGTAGATGAGTATGTAAATTTGGCATGGCTCTTATGCTCTTGTCAAGAGGCAATCATGACCACTGATGATGAAAACCTAAGTATTCCTCCTATGGGAAATATGAAAGTGACTTTGGCTTGAGAAGCTTCAGGGAGCTTGCTGTTTACAGCATTTATCCTGATTCAGCAAAAACATGATGAAAAGAGAGGGATTAAATGACAGTGAAAAGATCTTTCAGGTCACATACTCCAGCTTCTGGATTTCATCTTTATTGAGTGTTTGTAATCACACCATTCGACTTTTGTACTGGTAGTTTTAAAACACATTTTTCAGGAATTTCCTAGTTAGGCTTATTTTACAATGGGTTTATTTTACTGGAAAGTAGAGCTTGTGTGTACTTTAGGAAAGGATTTACCTACACTTTTTTGACAAAGATTACAGATTTATATTAGACATTTTTATGACTACATATATGCAGTTCTTACAAGGATTCCAATTTACAACATTTTATTTACACAGTAAGAGTAGAAAGAATGTGCCACAAATTGCAATGTGTACAAAACAGCCTGGCTCATAGGAGTTGTTCATTTTGAAAATGTTTTGTAAACTTGCCTTGAAAAACTTTCTGCATTTACAATTGGTTCAGAACAGAGAAGAATACAAATTTGTTTAGGCAAATATTTAACAACTTTTGAACACAGCAAATCATGTTACTTGTGCAAAGTGTTCTATACATTGCAAAGCATTTGACACTGTCCCACATGACCTCCTGATTGCAAAGTTGGAGAAAAATGGATTTGATGGGTGGACCACTCACTGGATAAGGAATTGGCTGGATGGTCGCACTCAGAGAGTTGCAGTCAGCAGCTCAGTGTCCAAGTGGAGAATGGTGACGAGTGATGTTCCTAAAGGATCGGTGGGACCAGTGTTATTTAACATCTTTGAGACAACATGGACAGTGGGATAAAGTGTACCCTCAGAATGTTTGCAGATGACACCAAGCTGAGTTGTGCAGCTGACACACTAGAGGGAAGGAATGCTATCCAGAGGGACATGGACAGGCTTGAGAGGTGGACCCATGCCAAGCTCACGTAGTTCAACATGGCTAAGTGCAAAGTCCTGCATCTAGACTGGGGCAATGCCAAGCACAGAAACAAGTTGGGTGGAGAACGGCTTGAATGTAGCCCTGAGGAGAAGGATTTGGGGTGTTGATCGATGAGAGATTTCAACATGAGTCGGCAATGTGCGCTTGCATCTCAGAAGGCCAACTGTACTCTGGGTTGCATCAAGAGAAGTGTGACCAGCAGGGCAAGGAAGGTGATTCTGCCCCTCTACTCCGCCCTAGTGAGACCCCACCTGGAGTACTGCATCCAGTTCTGGAGCTTTCAGGACAAGAAGCACATGGAGCTGCTGGAGCAGCTCCAGAGGATGGCCACGAAGATGATTAGAGGGCTGGAGCACCTCCCCTATGGGGACAGGCTGAGAGAGCTGGGGGCTCTTCAGCACAGAGAAGAGAAGGCTCTGAGAAGACCTTATAGTGGCCTTCCAGTATCTGAAGGGGGCCTGCAGGAAAGCTGGGGAAGAACTTATTATAAGGGCAGGTAGCGACAGGACAAGGAAAAATTGTTTGAAAATAGAAGAGGGTAGGTTTAGACAAGATATTAGGAAGAATTTACTGAGAGGGTGGTGAGACACTGGAACAGGTTGCCCAGTGAGGCTGTAGATGCCCCCTCCCTGGAGGCGTTCAAGGCCAGGCCGGAGGGGGCTGTGAGCAACCTGGTCTAGAGGGAGGTGTACCTGCCTATAGCAGGGGGATTGGAACTAGATGATCTTAAAAGTCCTTTCCAACCCAAACCATTCTATGATTCTATAATTCTATGTTTTTAGGCTGGAATGTATTTGCACATATCATCTATAGGCATAATTCTAAGAATTAATTACACCTCTATATAACATCTCTGTATACAAGCAGAAAAGAAATATACTAAAGAAAAAAATTTCTTTTCATAGTTTCTGAATCCCGCTATTGCAGTTAGACTATCAAAATTGACAAATAAATTGATATAACACTGAAGTGGATGAGAGATCCTTTTCAGCTCTTTTCACTTAAACACATACTAAATCAAAAACAGTTACTGTTCCTGATTGCCAGTAAAACATGAAATGAAAGCAGCTGCAGAATTAAATAAATTTTTGTATTTGATTTTCTTATTTGGATTTATCCTGCTAGATATTTAACCACTGCTATGCATGTACATCTCAATACAAGAAAATGTATATGATCTTTACTAGCAGGCATTTGCATACTGCATGATTTAAACGCATGAGTAATGAGAAATGAAAGAGAGGAAAAGAAAACAAATTATAATCTTTTATAAAACAGAATATTTCCCTAGAGATCTGGAAAAAAAAGACTGTTAAAGAAAGGCACTTGAAAAAATGTGTAACTTTATATGTAATGTACCTTTAAAATCTATTATATGGTAAGAAAAACAAAAACTCACATCCAAAAAACTACTGAAGGTTGTAACATCTATTTACTTTTCAGGAAAATTTCCAAAGATTACAGGAAATAGAAAGCTTGCTCAGAGTATTTTACTTTATTGAGTTCTCTATGCCTTGAAAATCACAGAAATCTCCAGAGACTCCTATAAAGATGTATTACATCATAAAGCAAACTAAGGATAGTAACCCATGTTGTTAAACTGTCAACATAGGTTATACTAAAATTTATCCACAATCCAACTCTACTTAAAGCCTCACTGTTGGCAGAAAGTTTAAAACACAAGACTTCTCTCTTATCTAAAGCCTGAGGTACTTTGGAAAAAATGTTGTAATATGTGCTCCACTTCTCCACTGCAGTGTGAATTCAGTACAGCAAATGCTCAACCATTGCATGCAAGGATTCTGAAGGATTATCACTTAAAAGGTTTTATTAGCGACGACGTAGATTTCTCATTTCACAGTACATTAATAAAAGTTTGTTATAACAGATGTAATGAAAAATAAATCTTAAAACCCTGTGCTTATGCCTTGCTTACTTTCCACATGAAAATGTTACAAACTTGATATAATGGCATTGCTTATGAAGTCTGCCCTCTCAATGAGACAAAATAGGAGTATTGCTTTGACTGCTGAAATACTAGAAACTGATGTTCCTTTGCAGGAATTACGATAAGGATTTCAGATCTACTGAGAACATTTTCTGAGAAATTCCATCTGTATACATTCATATAAAACTTCATAGTTAGTTTCTATTATAGCATTATTATAACACTATAGGCATTCTTTAGTTTACAGTGATTGGCTGGCACAGAAGAGGCAGCTGATACAGAATAGAAAATGATCTAATCAAGTAACCACCAAAGATAAGTCAACAGAAATGGTGAAGTATCAAACCTTTTCTTCTCATCCTTTGCCACACAGAATTGATTGGTAATCTTTGTATGAGAAGTTCTCCTCTCCCCTCCCCTCCCCTCCCCCCTTCCCCTCCACTTTCCCCTTCCCCTTCCGCTTCCCAGGAAAACAACATGATAAATTGGTGGCTCTTGGAGGACTTGGTCTGTTAGTGGTAAATATTCACGGTGTAGACCGAAGCAGTAGGGTTATGATAATATATTAGTATTTCCTATTTTTATCACAACAAAACATTTGTGTTGGGAAAACTGCTGTAGAAAAGATGCTGTGAGGTTGAATAATGTAAGACAAAATAGAAGATTTAACCTTATTTAATTATTTTCACATAAACATTTCATTTCTTAAATGCAAACATGTGTTTCTAAGAAAAATGACAATATTAAATAAAGATCAAAACAACTAGGTAATTTACTTGGTAGACTTTAGAAGTGGTAAAAAGCATAGGTTAGCCCTGGAGTGTGGGAAATGGTAAGAATTTATACTCTGTTTCTATTCTTCCAATGAACCCATATAGTCCCTAAGCAGCTAAATCCTTCTGGTCAAAATGCAGCAATGAAATAAATAACACTATAGATGTTAACGTTCAACATCCTTATTTGTCAGTATTATTGTACTAAAAATTGTGGATTTCTAAAAGTCTGTTCTTTAACAAACTGAAGATTTAGCTTTACTGACCTGTCAAAGAATATCTTTAACTGCCTCACTAATAATGGCAAGCTGTCATCCAAGTCATATCATAATATTCTTTTCAAAACCACCATTGCTCCATTTGAAAGCACAGTTATACTGCATTTAAGACCAATAGCCACAGTTACTCATGGGCCTTCACTGCCTTTTGAAAATGAGGTAAGAGCACTTTCTCTTCTCTTGAGCTTGTTTCTGCCCAACAACCCATCAATATCCTGTATTAGTAATGTGCAAAATTAATTGAGTAACAAAATGCCTAATGTAAAATTTATTTACAGTTTTCTTGAGCTAGACTGTAGTCAAGAAATTTTCTGCTAATGAGAAATTACAGCATGAAATGTTCTACTGTCAAAGAAAGCAGGTGTACAGATCCTGCAGAGTACAACTGAAGACTAATGTTTCCTGAATATATAAATAATTTGACCAAGTTATAGTTCAGTAGGTTCTTTTCTGGATTCTTTCAGTCTTCAGAGTGAGCTTACCTATTTTTCTGTTTTTTTTTTTCAAGGGAAAGTGGATTTGCAGAGTAATTTCATGTTGAAGAAGATCTTGCACACAGATGCCCTGGTTGCCACATGTATCTTCTAACTCTAACTGATAAAAATTAATGTAAATAGCTTCACGTAGATATGTCAAAGTTCCCCAAAGACTTGTTTTAATTTATGACAATCCTGTTTCTCTAAAGGCATTTGGCTAGAAAGAAGGCCTGATGATCACCTTAGGAAAAGTTAATCCTTAATAGAGCTGAAATTAGTAAATGTGAAATGATGAAATTGAGGAAGTGTTAAATCACCTTCTTACCTTCTTATTTTCACCTCAGGATTTAAACTCATTATCAGTGCAGTATTTTGAGCTGCTGTTCTGTGGAGACCAAAATTGCTTCTAGACTTTCCACAGTGTTTGTCTTTCCACATAGCTGGGTAATTGCTGCATACCAGACAAAGAAATACTAAGTCACTCTTGGCATTCATTGACTATGCTTAATTTAAAAATACTACAGTAAATAGCCAAAAACTAAAGAAAAGGAACATTTCAGGGTTATGGTTTGTTTTTACAATAGCAAGATTTCTGTAAGACTTGTTGGAATATATTTTCGTGTAGATTCCTTGGTACACAGGATGAGACATATGTCATTTTTATGATAACTTTAATTTCTATATTCAAATGCAAAAGCAAAGTTTTTCTTTGCAAAAACGTGAAAAGCTATTCCTAATGCTTTGATTTAATTTCCTCTGACCTGCTTGGACCACTTGTATCAGAGATATTTCTGGAGGTGCTGCTGTATCTAACTGTATATCAACAATGCTGAAAACAAGAGATTCATGTTCTGGAATAATTTCCAACCGCCAGGCTGCAAACATACATTTCTGCTGAAATAAAATGTGTTTGAAAGACTCTGGCATGCTCTTTCTTCACTTTATTCCAAAATGTTTTATGGGTTAATCTTTGAATAGCTATCAGACATGGTGTATCTAATTATACAACAGAAGCCATATCTTCCGGCTCCGCCATATCTATGCTCCACTTCCAAAGGGAAGATAGGCCATTTAAGTTCTTTGAAGTGATTATTAAATAATGATATAAGTAGCATTGCTGTGAACAATAATGCACACAGAAGTAGATATGTACACAGCGTAATGTGAATATTTACATGCTCTGGGGGGTCAGGGTAATATAGTCTGGTTAAGACTTTTTTTCCTTTTTAAAAGGTAAACTTTTGAAAATAAACTTTTGATCTTTCGTTGTTTAATCAGTTGTCAAAAATTAGTTCAAGTGAAATGCTTTGCCCATTATGAACACATAATCCCACTGAATTTGTACTGTGCCCTTCCAAGTAATTAAGCCAAAAGCCATCTGGGGCACATAACTTTGTATTGTTCAGTTCTGTGGAAGATTAGCAGTCAGACGTATTAGTGTGGGAGGTATTTCCCACACCTGTCTGCTCTACTCATGAAGAACAAAAAAAAGCTTTGCAGCTGTGGATGCTATTTTATGTTTCTGTGCTAATGTTTCCAAGACCAGGATTAGTAGTGGCATGTTTCTTTACCCACAGGAAATCAGGGAATGAGTAGTTGTCTGGACATTTCTGGTAAGCTACTAAGCCTCTTTTTTCAGTTCTCTTCCATACACAACTTCTCAGTCTCTCAGACATATCAATTTCCTGGTATAGCATTATGGCAGTTCACAAGTTGGTCATGGCATGGATACCAAATGAGAAAAGTTTTAAGTGTAGCGTTCAGTTCTCAGGCATGACAAAAGCACTGACTTTCTTGCGTGAAGACTTTTTGTTTGTTTTTAAGAAGAATCTTTATTGGTCCAAACATTATCCAATTTTATTGGTGCAAACATTAGAATTCTAGGTCATGGGAAATATTCAGAAGTTCTCAGAGAAGGTTCTCCAAGAAAAAGGGATGAACACAGACAGCAGCCCCCACTTGCTCTGCTCACTCCTATTCCAGTGACTGGATCTTGGAGTTTACTCTTTGTGGATGTTGAAAAGTTTTGCTACTTCATTAAGATCAACACGTGCCTCTGCATCTTTGATGAAATTGCGATCAACAGGCATCCTGCTGAAGGCGTTTCATAATACAGTTCCTTTCACAACTTAATCCATGAGGTAGAAAATGACATCACTACCATAATCTTCTTGTTTTGGAATTAGAGAACTTGGGGAGGAGCTTCTAGAAACGAGAATGCCTGAGGCTCCTGCTTCTGTTTCACTTCCTGATTAAATTCCTGTCCCTGACTGCTCTGCTGAAGATTTGGGTGTGTCTTCTGCAGTTACTTTTGCAAAGGCCCTACTTTTGGTAAAGTTCTGTCAACAAGGCCAATGGCTTCATACCTACAGTAGGATCAAGATGATAGAATCATGGAATCATTTGAGTTGAAAGAGACCTTTAAAGGTCATCTAGCCCAACTCCCCTGCAATGATCAGGGGCAGCTACAACTCAATCAAGTTGCTCAGAGTCGAGACTGACCTTGAATGTCTCCAGAGATGGAGGATCAACCATCTCTATGGCCAACTTCTTCCTGTGCCTCATCATCCCACTCATAACTTTCTTTTCTTATATCCAATGTAAATCTCCTTTCTTTTAAATTGAAACAATTTCTCCTTGACCTGTCACAACAGATCCTGCTAAAGAGTCTGTCCCTTTCTTTCTGATAGCCCCCCTTTAGATACTGAAAGGCCACCCTCAGGTCTCCCTTCAGCCTTCTGTTCTCCAGGCTGCACAGCCCCAGCTCTCTCAGCCTGTCCTCATACAGGAGGTATTCCATCCCTTGGATCACTTTTGTGGCCCTCCTCTGGACACACTCGAACAGGTCGATGTATTTCCTGTACTGAGGACTTGATCCTTTCAATCCCCCAGCATGTGTTGATAGTGGTAGCTGCCACAACCCAGTAGCAAGACCTTGCGCTTGGATTTGTTGAACCTCATGATGAATCCACTACTCTGCAAGTCTTCTAAGTAGTTTGATATCATGAAAGCATGGATCAACCCCAGCCACTCTGACATCAAACTGTGCCTGCAGCTCTGCATTCCCCCTGAATCCTCCAAAGTCAGAGTCCACCTACAGACCCATGGACTTTGCTACTTCTACATTAGGCTTCAGCCTGACTGCATTCACATAATGATCATTTTCCAATTTCTGGCCATCTTTTTGTTTAATCTTCTGGCTATTTCCAGAGACAGAGACAGACGTGACCGCAGCACTAGGCATAAATGAACACCCTCTCTTCTGACTTTCTCTGCTGTTCAGTTGCTCAGATATTCAGGCAAGACTTGGCCCATATTTCAATTTTCTGTAAACAGCTGAATGACCTTCAGGTCTCTAGTTCATCCTCTTCTTCCCAGAGCACAGGTCAGATCAGTGCTAGAAAATCTACCACCATAATTGTGATGGACTATTACATGGCCTGATAGTGAAAGAACAAGGGGGAGTGGCTTTACACTAAAGAAGTTAGTTTACTTAAAGAATATTTGGGTTAGATGTCAGGAAGAAATTTTTTACTCAGAGGATGGCGAGGTACTGAAACAGGCTGCCCTGAGAACTTGTTCCACCCCTGGAAATGTTCAAGGCCAAGTTGGATGGGGCCCTGGGCAGCCTGATCTAGTTGTTGGCAGCCCTGTCTATGGCAGGGAGGTATGGAACTAGACAATCTTTTCAGTCCCTTCCACCCTAAGCCATTCAATGATTCTATAAGACCTCGCCACAGTTATAATTATGTCCTTATTTCAATCCCTGCTGTAACCACCTGATTCATACCTTCCACTTCTGTCTCACTGATTTCAGAGAATCCACATAGGTTTCTGGACTTTTTGTTTTAGAATTGGCTGTTTGGCAGTTATGGGAGTGCCCTAGTTCTGCTTTATATTTTTCACCAAACACTCTGGGTATTTTGAAAAATACGGAGCTCAGTGATGCTTCATTTACAGGAGAATAGTCCCTTGTGCAACCCAACAAAACCTGTGGGAGTTTTAGAAGTGTGAGGTAGCTTGTAGAAATGCCAGACAGTGAGGAAGAAGTTATGCTGGCAGCATCCATCTGAGAGGTATCACTTGATGTCTCCATATGGCCTAAGACTCTCTTTCTTGGCAGAGTTATTTTTCTCTTCATTGCTGCTTCTTGTTCGCTGTGTGGACTGATTACTATTAAGAGCAAGTCTGAAGCTCAAATGACATGCTTACTTAACGCAATAAGCTAAAGGTTATTTGTGTTATAAAAATTATGATGAATGAACAAAGTCAGCAGCTGTTCATGTGCAGTTTGCAACTGGAACAAAGAGCAACAACAAGAAGTCAAAAAATTCACTGAGGATGGCTGTGGATAAGTTCAGCTTGAACAGGCTTTGTTTATGCTAAAAATTTTCATGTGTGTTTCCAGCTTGTAGCAGAAAATCTGAACAACAAGGAAGTCTTCAATCACTCTATTTTTTTAGGTGCAAATTACTTCTACCTATTGGTACGAAAAGACCAGTTTCTTCCAGTGCTTGTTGTGCATGCTCCTAAAGAGCTGTGCAAAATTTAAAATGCTACACACATTATAGGCAGACAGTTCTACCTTTAGCAATCAATACACATTCAATAGGGCAGCTTTAAATCTATGGCTTGATGCCTATTATCTAAAATACCATTTTATAGATAAACAATTCTGCTGAAAATCATAGAAGAAAATCCTATAAATAATCTTAGCAGCATTTGTTTTCATACTTGTACATCTTTCCTTCTTAAAATGTATTTTGTTTTATTTGATTTTTTGGCACATCTTCAATGAATGTGCCAATGTCAAAAGAGGATATCAGATTTTACGACATGAAATTCATATCCAGTATAATGGGTATAATCTAAACAGAGACTATTCTAGGAATTTACTCTTTGGTTAATGAATTGCCATTTTTCACTGAGAGTGAAAAAAAAAAAAAAAAAGAACCCGAAAATACTACCAGTCAGAAACCATATAATGACAAGAGCTGTTCAAGAGTATTTCTCTTTACAGTTTCCAGATTCTTCAGCAGTAGCTAATGATCTAACACTATTCTCCTATTTAGACTGTTTATACTCTAGCTGTAATAACCAAGGATGGTGGCATGTGAACAAGGACATCATATTTTTTTTTTCCAAAGATAAAAACAAAGATAAAATCATTGCCAAATGGGCAGAAAGAGAAGTTAGGGTAGGATATTTTATTTCATACTGAAGGACTTTATGGCAAGCAATAAGCTAACAAGCGCAAATCAGTAGATGATGTGTCCTAAAATTTGAAAAAAAATCCAAAAAAAATGTATGGAGCTAAACATGATAGCTCATGACTTCAAGAGTGCTTTGCTGTTATTCAAAGAACCTTCTGTTAATCAGTATATCTATATATTAATATATACGTTGTTAATGTAATTTTTCTTTATCTCCTTTTTTTACTAGATGATTTGAGTGTTAAGTACTAAATGAATAAAAAGTAACTCAATTTAAAATCCCTCAAAGCTGTATATTTCAAGACTGTCATCGGACAGTTCTTTTAAAGAAAATTGATTGCTGGTATCTGGTGTTTTGGGTGGTGCACAGTAGGCAGTGAGTGCTGGCATAGTTCAAAAGACATGGATGAATCATGATGTGTTTGTGGGTTGGTTGGTTTTTTCTTTTTTTTTTTCCTTTTTTTTTTTTTTTCTGTCTAGCTGTGAAAAATGCTCAGAATGAGGACTTTTTGACAATTTAAATCTGAAATAACTTTTGGACTGTGTCTATTACTATACATGCCAAGCAGTCATAAATATAGCTACATCTTATATGTAAGTTTTATGTTGTGAAGCAGCACAGATGTGCCATAGGGAGAATATAGGGTATTTACATCATCTTAGATAACTGTCACTTAACAGCTGTGCTGCTACTGAAAGCAAGGACAGCTGTCAGGTCTGAGGCTCCCCTAGTGCAGCATTGTGCGGAGAGGTGAGAGGCCAAAAGCTGTGTCATGCTAAATTAATCACTGAGTGTAGCTTTAAAATGGCCAGAATGTTCCCAAAATGTTGCACAAAGTCATTAGCAACTGCAATTCCGCAACTGTAAAAAATACCGTTTTGGGGAAAAAAAAAATGATGTATTGGTGACAATCATCAGCTAAAAAGCAGATTCTGCTGCCTGGGGAAGAAAGGAATAGAATAGCTGCCACAGAGGAAGAAGGAGTAGGAGTGCTCTTTTGCATACATTTCTGCCTAAATCATTCCATAGGAAAGAAAATTAAAAAGGTTTATAGTTTCATGATATTCTGGTAATAATAAAATATCCACGAATTTGAAACCTTTGAGGAGAGTTAGGTTGTTGCTGTGGCTCTGTGTCCCTGTGCTGTTGCAAAACTGCTTTTCTTTCCCCTTCCCCATCTTGCCTCAATGTAGAGTGCCCAGAGCAGCCACATCAGTGTTCTTATTTGTAGCCAGTTTGATCCCAGTAGAGCGTGAGACTATTTTGTCAAAGACTTAGGTGGCACCTTGTTTTGGCAGCTAATATTTTACTGAACTGTGCCTTGTGTATCTGGATCTACACTGAAAAGAGCATCCTTCCATCAGCGCCCAGAAGAGCCTCCCATTCGGTGCTCAGGTGGGAGGGTGTTCCTGGCAACAGCCAGAAAGCCAGTGAAAACAAAAGCAGAGCTGAGAGGGTAGGTGATGTCTGCTTCATAGAGAGAGAAGAAGGCTTTGAGAATTGTTGCTAGGCAATGGCTGTCTGGATGGTGGAGGCTTGGCTTTGCTATGTGACCAGAGTAATTATTTTTGGCAAATCTGCAGAGGTCTGTGGGCTGCCACTGGTCTGTATAAAAAGAAACTGATGGAAAAATATAAAAAAATCTGTCTGAGACTAGTACAAAACTGGAGGGTTTGGAAGATCAAGTTACCTGACGTATGCTGGTTTTCTTATGCCCCCCTGGAAGGACTCTTTAGCCATGTGAACTTGTATCCCAGTTTAAGTGAACGAAACTCATCCAAGTCCTCTTCTGTGTTCTTCTCCAGCAGTTGCCAAGATGCTTGGTCCACTCCATATTTCCTGGCACTTCTAGCTGGAAAGGAGGAAAGCCAGAGAGCCCATGCCTTTCTTGGACCAGCACCAATGAGCAGCAGGTGCCAACAGCATGGGCTGATAACAGCCAGATAAAACCTGGTGTTCCTGACAGATTTCTCCTGAACAAGGCTGTGCTGTGCTGCTGTCCATAGGGAGATCCTTCAATCCACGTTGAAGAGGGACAGAGATATTTAGCTCTGATCTTTGCTGGCAGCATCTGTGCTGCATGAGGAACTGCAAAACAACACTCCCAGATTTCTGCTGTGGTGTTTCCCCTAGTCATTAAAACCTGGCATGTTCTGAAGGCGAGCACTTTGCTTACTCAGCAATACTGGTCAGTAATCTTGAGGGCATGTTCTTTATGACTCCTGTCAAAGCCACAAAATATTTTTGTTTTCAGAATCTATAACATAGGCAATATTGGTTAGTTTGGAAAAAATGCTGAAATTAAAATTCCATCATTTTTATCTTAATGATGTGTTTTTTCATCAGAAGCAGAAACCTATTGATGAAGCCTTCTTCCTCCAGCTATAGGAGGTATTGTGATCACAGGCTCTCATCCTGCTGGAAGACTTCAACCACCCTGACATCTGCTGGAAAAGTAGCATGGTGAGATGTAGGCAATCCAGGATGCTCCTGGAATGCATCAAGGATAAGTTTCTGAGCCAGTTAATAGACAGCCCCACCAAGAGCGAAGCAATGCTGAACCTATTGCTCAACAATGCTAATGATCTAATTAGTGACATCAGGATTGGAGACTGCCTGGGCTATAGTGGCCATGCAGTAGTAGAATTCACACTTTTGAGGGATATTTGACAGGCAAAGAATAAAATCAGGAAGCTTAATTTTAGGAAAGTCAACTTCTAGCTCTTCAGGGAATTAATCAACGAAATCCCCTGTGAATCTGTTCTCAAGGACAAGATCAGAGCTGGCAAACCTTTAAGGAAGCTTTACATAAGGTACAATACCTCTCAATTCCCAGGCATAGGAAGTCAGAAAAGGAAGGCAAGAGATTGATATGGCAGAACTGGGACCTGCTGGTCAAACGGGAGTGCAAGAAGAAAATGAAAATGGTAGTGGAAGCATGGACAGGTAGCATGGGAGGAGTATAGGGATGCTGCTATCCTGTGTAAGGATGGGGTCAGGAAGGCCAAGGCTTATCTGGAACTGGACTTGGCAAGGGATGCAAGGAAGAATAAGAATGCCTTCTATAGGTACATGGAAAAGGAAAGTCCAGGAGGGCATACCCTCCCTAACGAGCAACACAGGCTAGTAACAATGGACAAAGAGAAGACTGAGGTATTCAACAACTTTTGTCCTCAGTCTTCACTAGTGACTGCTCTACACACAGCCCCCGAGTGGATTGTTCAGAAGGTAGGAACTGCGGAAACGATGTCTCTCCCACATTCAGCGAAGATCAAGTTTGTGACAGCCTGACGAATATGAACATCCATAAGTCTATGGGTCCTGGTAAGTAACATCTCAGAGTCCTCAGGGAATTGGCTGATGTAGTTGCCAAACCACTCTCAACAATATTTGAAGAGTCATGGCAGTCAGGTGAAGTTCCTGGTGACTGGAAAAAAGTCAATGTCACACCCATTTTTTAAGCTAAAAAAAGATGATCCAGGAAACTACTGACGTGTTAACCTAACCTCACTGCTGGGGAAGATTATGGAACAGATCCTCATGGAAGCTATCTCAAGGCACATGGAAGAGAAGGAGGTGTTATGGAATAACTAGCATGGCTTCACCAAGGGCAGATTCTCCCTGACCTACCTTGTTACTTATTATGATGGTGTAACTGCATCAGTGGACAAGGGAAGAGCCAAAGATATAATCTGGACTTTAGTAAGGCCTTTGACAAGGTCCCCCATGACATCCTTTTCTCCAAATTGGAAAGATACAGATTTGATGGGTGGACTGTTCGATGGACGAGGAACTGCTTGTGAGATCGTACTCAGAGAGTGGTGATTAATGGCTCAATATCTGGACAGAAATCAGTGATAAGTGGTCAGTACTGAGATTGATGCTTTTTAACATCTTCATCAATGACATTGACAATGTGATCAAGTGCACCCTCAGCAAGCTGGCAGATGACTCCAAGTTGTGTGTTGCAGTCAAGAAGCCTGAGGGAAAGGATGCCATCCAGTGAGACTTAGGCAGACTTCAGCAGGGGGCCCAGGTGAACATCATGAGGTTCAACAAAGCTAATTTCAAGGTCTTGCACCTGGGTCATGGCAACTCCCTCTATCAGTACAAGCTGGACAATGAAAAGACAGCACAGCCCTGCTGGAAAGGTCTTTGGGGGTACTGGTGGATGGGAAGCTGGACATGAGCCAGCAATGTGCCCTCGCAGCCCAGAAAGGCAACCATATCCTGGGCTGCATCAAAAGAAGTGCAGCCAGCAGGGTGAGGGAGGTGATCCTGCAGCTCTGCTCTGGGCTGGTGAGACCTCACCTGAACTACTGCATCCAGATGTGGAGTCCTCAGCACAGGAGAGATATAGACCTGTTGGAGCATGTTCAGAGAAAGGCAACAAAAATTATCCAAGGGATGGAACAGCTCTGCTGTGAACACAAGCTGAGAAAGATGGGGCTGTTTTGATTGGCGAAGATAAGGCTCTGGGGAGACCTGATAGTGGTCTTTCAATATCTAGATGGTGGCTACCAGAAAAAAGGGGACCGTCTCTTTATCAGGGTCTGTTGTGAAAGGACAAGGGGAAATAGTTTCAAACTAAAAGAAAGAGGATTTAGGTTGGATATAAGGAAAAAGATTTTTATTATATGGATGCTGAACACCATTGTCCTCTGCATGGCAGTGGTGTTCTGACATTGTGAGGGTGGAGCCAAGAACAGCAGTGGATCCTCCCAAAGGTGCTGAGGGAGCTGGCAGATGTGATTGCCAAGTCGCTTTCCACCATCTATCAGCGTTCCTGGTCAACTGGAGAGGTCCCAGAGGACTGGAGGCTTGCCCGTGTGACTCCCATCTTCAAGAAGGGTCGTAAGGATGATCTGGGGAACTACAGGATCATCAGCCTGACCTCAGTGCCAGAAAAGGTTATGGAGCAGACCACCTTGAGGGAGATCACGTGGCATGTGTGAGACAACAAGGGGATCAGGCTCAGCCAGCATGGGTTTGTGAAAGGCAGGTCCTGCTTGACCAACCTGATCACCTTCTGTGATTGAGTGACCTACCTGGTGGATGAGGAAAAGGCTGTTGACGTAGTCTACCTAGGCTTCAGCAAAGCCTTCAATACTTTCACTCACAGTATTCTCCTGGAAAAGCTGGCAGCCCATGGCTTGGACAGGTACACTCTTTGCTGGGTAAAGAACTGGCTGGGTGGCTGGTCCCAGAGAGTGGTGGTGAATGGAATTAGATCCAGCTAGCAACCAGTCATGAGTGGTGTTCCCCAGGGGTCAGTACTGGGTCCTGTCCTGAACAATATTTTATTGATGATGTGGATGAGGGCATTGAGTGCACCCTCAGTAAGTTTGCAGGTGACACCAATTTGGCAGGAAGTGCTGATCTGCCTGGAGGTAGGAAGGCGCTACAGAGAGATCTGGACAGGCTGGATCACTGGGCTGAGGACAATGGGATGAAGTTCAACAAGTCCAAATGCTGAGTCCTGCACTTTGGTCACAACCCCAGGCAATGCTACAGGCTTGGGACAGTGTGGTTGGAAGATTGTGTAGAGGAAATGGATCTGGTGGTATTGATCTATGCTTGGCTGAGCATGAGCCAGCAGTGTGCCCAGGTGGCCAAGAAGGCCATGGCATCCTGGTTTGCATCAGAAACAGTGTTGCCAGCAGGAGCAAGGAGGTTATTATCCCTCTGTACTCAGCTCTGATGAGGCCACACCCTGAGTACAGTGTTCTGTTTAGGCCCCTCAGTACAAGAAGGATATCGAGGCCCTGGATCATGTCCAGAGAAGGGCAGCAAAGCTGTGAGGGATCTGGAGTACAAGTCTTATGAGGAGTGGCTGAGGGAGCTGGGATTATTTATTCTGGAAGAGGCTCAGGAGAGACCTTATTGTTCTCTACAACTACCTGAAGGGAGGTTGTGGTGAGGGGGGAGTTGGCCTCTTCTCACACATAACTAGTAGTAGGATGAGAGGGAATCACAGAATCATAGAATGGCCTGGGTTGAAAAGGACCTCAAAGATCATCTAGTCTCAACCCCCCTGCTGAGTGCAGGGTTGCCAACCACTAGACCAGGCTGACCCAGAGTCATGTCCAGCCTGGCCTTGAATGCCTCCAGGGACGGGGCATCCACAGCCTCCTTGGGCAACCTGTTCCAGGCCTCTACTTGTGCCTGGGGTGATTCAGGTTGGACATTAGGAAATACTTCTTCTCTGAGAGAGTGATCAGGCACTGGAATGGGCTGTCCACGGAGGCGGTGGAGTCACTGACCCTGAAGGTGTTCAAGGAATGTTTAGATGTTGTACTGAGGGACATGGTTTAGTGGGAAATATTGGTGGTAGGTGTACGGTTGGACTGGATGAACTTGGAAGTATTTTCTAACCTTGGTGATTCTATGATTCTCTGATGAGGCACAGGAAGAAGTTGCCCAGAGAGGTGGTGGTTGCCCTGACCTTGGAGACGTTCAGGGTCAGGCTGGAAGGGGTTCTGATTGACCTGATAGAGCTGCGGATGTCCCTGTTCATTGGAGACAAGTTGGACTAGATGTTCTTTAAAAGTCTCTTCCAACTCAAATGATTCTATAATTCTATGAATATAGGCTGATAATGTAAACTAATGCACTTGCTCGTTATCTTGGAGTTGAATGTAAATCTCTGACTGCAACTTATTATGAAAACAAGCAATGAGAAGACTGGCTGGTTTTGGGTTTCCTTGCAAGTCTGAAACTAAAATCGGGTTCAGGTAAAGGATACTTTTTTGTATGTGATTTTTTTCCCTTGTAGTAAATCTTTTTGAGATAACCTGACAGTGATTTTGCAGCTGACGATTCAAAACCCAGTGAAACTCAGCAGTTCTGCTTTGCTTTGTAGGGATATTTTTTTTAACATTTCATTTGAACTTGGAAATCAAAGCAAACTCCAGGCAACAGTTTAACAAATATTAAAAGTGAAGAGAGGGTTCATGCTAATAGCTGTCAAGAAAAATGACTAATTTTGTTCAGCCCATGCTTTGGTACTTCAGTGCCATCTGTGATTCTTCCAGATAGTGCTGAGCCCTGTCCCACTGTGGGTTGATCCCTGCTCATTCTGTGGTGTGCTGTAAGTGGCACAAAAGGGAAATGAGCCTGTGAGGGCAATCCAGGAGGGGCTGGGTGACTACCATTGCAGCTGCAGGACATCAAGCAGGACTTTCAACACATGGTGCTGTGGTGAGGGACTGCAGAAGGTAGGGAAAGGCTGTTTCTCCTGGGCTGCAGCTGAGGCCTGGTGGTGTAGGCTCGTGCTGTCTGCCGTTCCCCTGGCTGAGGGAAACTGATCCTAAAATATGCATCTTATCTAAAGACAGATAGAAGGAGCCTCTAGCAATTATTTTTGAAGCATGCTTTTTTGCTGCTGCTGGTACCACTCCAGAAAAAAGACATGCCTGAACCAAGAGTATTACCTTTTCATCTGCTGCTTTGCTCATGAGGGAGTTTCTGTAGTTGGCAACCTCAGCAGAATAAGATCAAGTAGCTCTGGCAGCTTTCATAGCAAGGTAGGATATCATTTAAATAAAGTGATGCACATGTACAGTGTAAGCCTCATCCCCTGCTGAGAGGGCATAACAAACAATTAAGAGCAGTTTCCTCTGGGGATAAATAGCTTTTGGGGAGCTATTACAGTTCATATGTGAATTATAAATGTATTACTAGGAACAAGTGATCCTGTGAAATGAAACAGCAGAGAAAAACCTCTGACAACAGAATGGCTAACCACAAGGGATCTTGGCTTTATTTGCTGATAGGGAAAGAATTTTTAGTGGACTGCAGTCAATAAAATGTGTTAAAAAAACTAGAATAACCTTAGCTTCTAGTTGAACAGCAAATGATAAGCTGATAAAACGTAAACTCTATGAGTGTAAAATCATCTATTTAATTTGAATTTGAAGACCAGAAATAGATTATATCCAGTTTAGTGCTTGACATGTTGATATCCAAATGATGTATATATATGTGTATGTGTGTATGCACTGACGATATAAATGCAAGACTCAAAATGGAATGGAATTGCATAGAACAAGGGAAAACAGAATAGATGTGTAAATTACATTAGTTGGGACTTATTTCTAAATGATACCAAAGAAGTATATTTTTCACAGGTGACTCTGGAAGCTACAACGTGGTGTTGGATTATAGGCTTTAGTGTATTGCACAAGCTATAGGTGATTACATCAATATGCTTATAAAAGCTGGTGACTGATAATGTGCTGACTGAGAGAACAGCACAATGTTCTACTTTCTAGATAACATAGGATATAACATAACATAAGCATGAGTCCTCCACAGAAGCTTCTAATGTCTTTTGGTGGAGAACTGTGTGCATTGCTATCAAAGATGTGCAGAAACGTAAGAGAAGTCCCCCAAAAGTTGTTTAGAATAATAAAGATCCTTCCAAGGTTTTTCCGAAGTGCTCTTTGAAGTTTTGTCTGTAGGTCCTGCAGAAGAGAGTAATCCGTACTTAAAATGTAGAACAAAGGAAGCTGAAAGGTAGGTTGACATTTTTAATAAAAGAGAAATATGAAGTGGCTTGACTCCATGAATGGAATAGCTGCTGTGGACAAGACTGAAATTTTAAACTGAAAAATAAAAACAGTATCACATAAAGCTTTAGTGCTTTATAATGCACTAACTTGTGTAATTCTTTAGTATATGAAATTAAGAGGAAGAAGGGCTTTGCAGGACTTTCAGAAGAATACAAATATATCTATTTGTTTATTTAGGATTATTAGCTTATTATGATATTAGGTTATTAGGATATTTATAGGATATAATTTCCCATAGTTTGGGGCATGAGATGATTATTGTGGGGACATTCTAAAGAAATTTCTGAGACAGACAGCTAATTCCCTCGTATCGTATATGACACTATTCTTTCAGTTTTTCAACGCAGAGTTTTGCTCACTGTCAGCTATGGGTTAGGTTCTATTGTCAGGCAGATCCTGTTTCAAGGATCTGTATCTGTATTAAATTCACTCATGCTAGCTGAACAGTCTCCCCTTAGAAACACAACTTGCTTGACCAATTAGCTTATCCTTTTCCTTTCTAATTATTTAATAGCTAGAAGAGATTCTTTAAAAGATTCCAACTGGTTTTCACATTTTCTAGCCCTGATACTAAAACACTGCATATAAAATCATCACTTCCAATTTTATAAATATTGAATCACTGAGGAATGCCATAGATACAGCACTTATTGCTGATATATTACATCATGATGTTAATCTGGGACTAGCATTTAATTTCATCTGCCTGCCTAAAATCTTCTGGTTCATGGGAACAATCAACTCCAACGTTTTATTCTTACAGTTTTAATGTGAAGAGGAACATAAGTCACAAAAAATGAACACAAATATGTGCACTCTTAGATTAAACTTTAAAGTCTAATGCTTTCATCTATCTGAGAGCACTGTAGTCTTGCTATTGCTTGCCCTTTCTCTGAACTCTTAGAGATGCTTTATTTTATGGAAAGCCACTTGGCATTACTTGCTGCAATGTACCTCTATTTGCTTTTTTTCTGATAGGCTCGAAGTATGGCTTGTAGCACTTTGAAGTAACAGCAGTTAAGCTCTTTCACAAATAATGTTAGCTTTTCATTGTTTCCAGTTGTGGAAGCCCAGGTTTTCTGTCATTTTTTCTGCGGTAGTTACAGCTTTTTTCTGAACTTTTCCACTGAATATCCTCCCCCAGAATCTAAACCACTTTCATTTATTGAGTATATTCTTGATATCTATGTTATGAATATGCAACGTTATTCTCCTTTATATGCAGTCTGAATCATTGTGGGGCTTTTGTAACAAATTTTTTTTTTCACTAAACAGAGTGCTTCTGTTATTGATACAGGAGACCATGAGATGCTATCCCACACAAGTACCAAACTACATTTTTCAACTTACAGAAGTTGTGAAAATCTCATGTAATCACTAGTAGGAACAACATGGAAGTAGTCAACATTGTTTCTGTAGAACTCTCTTTTGGATTTATGCATTAGGTTTGATCTTACAAAACCTTATTAATGCAGTTAAGGCATGTAGATATTGCAAAAGCTGGTTTTGAAGATTGTTTAAAATTCATAATATAATCTTACAGAAGATATTCTTATATAACTTCTTTAAGTATTTTTTAAGCAGACTTTTTTTGCTTTATCCTCAAAAACCTTCAAAAGAATAAGTTCCTGTTGTGCCACTGAAGAGACTTTTTATAGATTTGGAGTGAAAAATATTTTTAATTTAAGAAGTGAAGTTAGGTTTCTGAGCATGCTCTCTATATACCAATTTACAATTATTGAAGCAGTTTGATTTAATAGGCTTTATCTCTCCAAGAATGAGGAGCACTCACATTACATTTTGCAAGCTCACAAGTCAGAACTTGATCACTTCCACACTGAAGAGCTTATAAAAAATGTGAAGTACTCTAATAATTTTAAATTACTCTATATTGTACATTTTCAGGTCTCTGATCACCTCCAAATTCAAGTGCTTATAAAACTGCTCCAATAATTTTAAAATTACTCTGCTATGTGAGGAGTGATTTAAAATTGTTAAAGTACTTCAAAGTTTTTTAATAAGCACTTCAATTTAGAAGTGAGTTGAGCAATACTCCAGTATACCTTCAAGAGATTATTAAACTGATGTAAAAATTTACCATCTGGAAATAAAACTATCCTGGCTTTTTTCTTTCTTTCTTTCTTTTTTTTTTCTTTTTTTTTTTTGGTTAAAAAAAAATAAAAGAATGAGAGAGGGAAGTAGGAAAATGTATAAGAAATGGTGGTATGGAGGTTGTAGGGAATGTGAGGATAAGGTGAAGATGAAATATATCCTTAAGCCTCACAGAGTAATAGGGTCTCATTTTTATTTGCTGTGTGAGAGATGGGTAAATGAGACTTGTAACCTTAGAGAAGCCACTTAAATGTGACCAGGTGGGCCTTCCTTAGAGCTATGGCAGCACCACTCTTAAGGTTATGATAGAGGAAAGCAGCCTGTATGGTTTAGGAAAAGCAGAGCTGATAGATGCAGGATCTCATAAGCAAATCAATATCTAGGCTGATATTGAGCTGATATGCAGACATATGTGTTTTCACTGATGTTCTTTGTGCTGTAAATTTCTGTGACAGTCTTAAGTTCTAATCATTTGTGTAAAATAAAAATATGGTTTATTAATTTCTTTCTAAAGCAGCAGTTGTAAGAAGAGCATTCCTGCCTAATAAAACACATTTTCTATAACTTTGTTTCTCAGTTTTGATAAACCCAAACCTAGCATTATATCACAATTTTCTACTAGAAATTGAGAGCGAAGTTGCAAGTTCATTAAACATATCATGTTACAAATGTAATTGCCTTTGTAGTAATGAAATATGCACTTCAGATATTTCCTTGTTTTAAATTATTTGCCTTGGTTTTTGACATATTAATTATATGCCTAGTTGGAGCAGACCTTCCTATGTGTTACAAAATGACAAGATAGACAAAATATTACAGCAAACAACCAAACCAATCATATATCCGTTATATTCACATCAATTTTTTATGACGTACTTATCTAACCAGGAGTACTCTTGTGGTAGCCTTAGCTGAATTCTTGTTTGAATGTATATTTTTCCTGGATGTATCCTTGTTACCAATTCTCACAACCTGGTCCAGGCAGAGTTTAGACAAGTGCAGCCCTGCACTGAGATTTTGAAATACCCACAAGAGAAAAAAAAATTCCAGGTCTTTCTTCTTGAGAGATATCCAAGCAAAGGGTGGGCTCAGTTGGCCACAGTGAAGCAGGAGGAACTGATGGGGGCACTGAGAGGACAAGGCGGGTGTTGGCAGCTGGGGCCTGGAAGGCAGAATGGGATAAGACTAGCCGTTATTTCCCCTTCTGTTCTCTTTTTCTTTTTCCTGCTGGATAGATGGTGCATTGTTTAGTGCGAGTGCATGCTGTGTTTTCGGTACTTGCTTTGACCTTTAATCAATATGAATTGATTCTGTGAAGATCTGAAGTCTCTGACCTTTGGCTAGCTTTGCAAAAGTACAATTAAAAGATGCTAATGTCTTTCAGTTGCTAGAAACGCCAGAAATACTTGAGAGACAAAAGAAAAGCGTGCTTTCATGCTCATGTGATAATTTCTGTGTTGTCTGAAAGGCACGCTAAGGTGGATCACGTACGGATAACATTTTGTATTTCATATTCATGTCATTAAGGTGGGAGAAGGATTTCTCTGAAGGTGGAGCAGCCATCAGTTTATACAACTCCAAGAGTTTTCAGAAATAATGAGAAAGTATATAGATCAAAAATGTCAGGAAAACATCAGTCAACCTTCACAGGCTGATTTTAATTTGGGCTGGAGTCAAATTTTGAAATTGGGATCTCTTTGTTGTTCTTTTTTTTTTTTTCTACAGGAAATGCAAGTCTGTGTTTTTTGAGGTTTTTTTTTCTGGTTTAGGGCTTTGTTTTTCTTGTGTCTTTTTTTTTTTTTTTTTTCGATTGGTTAGTTGTTTTTTTTCCTTATGAAATAAAGAGCATGGCGATAACTACCTCACAGATTAGTCATACATACGGCCTTTAAAGAGCTGAACAAAAAGATCAATACTTTGATTTCCTTTTCATCTCTCTGAACCATGAAACATAGACCTCTTGCTTTGTTTTGCGTGTAATGAAAGAGGTAAGGCAGTGCCAGCAGAAAGAAAAGATTATCACCCTGTGGTAAAGGTATCGATGTTACACACAGAGGCAGAAAACAATAAAGAGAGTAATACGAAATTTGACTGCTTCCCTTCCCTTCTCTTCCTTTCCTTTCCTTTTCCCTCCCTTGTCTTCCTTCCAGTTTAGTCTTGCTGTATCCCACAGTGAATTACCGGCTACAAAGAGAAGGAACTGTTTAGGGACTGACAACTGAGAGCATTTACAATTACCTGAATTGATTAACCTTTACAAATGCTGTTACTCTACGAGGTTTTTTCATCCACACTAGTTGAACAATATGCCTTCTTGATTAAACATACTCCTTTACGGTAGTGCTGATTTTTCTATGACTTCCTCAGTCCTAAAGCCTGGCTCTGTAATAGCTGCTGCATGTTCTTGTGAGGATGTGATGCTGGAGACTGATTGGCATTATGTAAATAGCTCTCCATGTCTGGAGCATCAGGAGCTGTGCTTCAGAAACAGGAAAAGTGAATCTATGTTCCAGCTGCTTCTCTAACGCCTGGGCTGTGCTGAAACAAAGGGAGTTTTCCTCTTTATTATACCTCACCCCCCATGCACAAAGCATCTTTTCTTGTCTAGCCAGGAAGACTGGCAACTAAATAGACATGTAAGGGACATTATTCGTAACAATGATTATGGCTTGCGTTATGGCATGTTATTCCGTGTGCACCACATGGGTATTTGACAATAGCAAAATTCTGCTTTATGGAGACAAGAATTTCTAAATCTCTTTGAACGCTGATTTTTGTGATGGTGGTGACTTGTCATGGGTTGTCTTTCCCAGGAGAAAGAGCTCTGAGAGCTTATTATTGTAATGAAGCTGTATGAATTGTGCCTGGTGGCTTTCTTACTACCCCCAAAACCCATAATGCTCCAGGAGGGCACACACAAGATACCACTGACATACATCTTTCTTAGTTTTGGGAGAAGGATTATGTGTGGGATGCTTGTGCTCATTAAGGTTATTCACAGTGTAGGCTGCTTCATGAAGAATTCATTGCACTGTCTGCAGTGCTAGCGCTCTGTGTACCTGGGAAAGCTCTCCACTTTAGGAAAGGAAGTGTAGAAATTTAATTTCTCTGCCAGCTCAAGCTGAGGCTTCTTCTGTACAGAGACTTTGATCTATTTTGAATCACGCTGAATTACACATGTTGTTCTGTAATTTGCTTTTCAGCTCAGCAGGGACTGAACAGAGAATGCCAAACTCATTTCACTAAGGACTGTGGGTGGGTTCACAAATGCCCTTTGATAAGTGGAAAAGCCACCAGCTTTTAGTTACTGTAAGGATCGCTAGAATTAAGGTTTTGTCAACATTTCTCTTCCAGTATTTTGACCCCCAAAATGAATTGCAAGTAAAAATTGAATACATATATAACATGAAGCAGCTTTAATTATGCACCCACTTAAATTGAAAGAAATTGCCGAGGTCTATAGCATATTTTAATGCAGAAGATATAAGTAGTACATACACACACAGTCTGTATATTGTTAGCACGTGCACGTAAAATATAAAATGCAGATCTCAAGTATTTATGATTGATGTAAGGGAGCTGATGTCACTGCTTGGATCAGAGGAACAATGGTGGCACTCAGCCATTTCCTTTCTGAGAAGCTGTTGTGTTTTTAAAAATAAAAAAAAAACAGGGAGCTGCTGTAGCAAAGTCTGTAGCATTCACAGCATGACAAACAAATTAGAAAACAGCAGATGCAGCACAAATTAAGATGTATTTAGCACAGCAGCCTATCAGATGTGTGAAAGTCTTTTGTATATCAGCTTTGCAAGGTTGATGTATTGCACTTTAGACAGCTGATAATGAACCCTTCTAGCAATTAGGGGTGGAAATATTGAGGTTTGAAATTGTGCTGTTCCCAGTGGGGGAGGGGAAAAGAAGACACAAAATCCCTTAGTGAGAAATTTACTGCTTTGTGTGTGTGTGTGTGCTCAGTAAAATAAGGCAAATATTTTAGTTTATGCACATGCACATCTTAAATTTCTCACTTATTTTTTTAATATTCAATGCATGTGTAATTATTATTTCATTTTATATCTCATTTAATATATGCGCACTTCTTTGTTGATGTTATGTGAGTTTTATGGCCAATACAATGTCTCTTGCTTTACATGGTACATTATTTAGTCATCTGATGGGGGGATGATAATTTTAGTAATCTAGTCTTCAAACAGCAATAACTGTTTTAATGGTTTTAGCTAATTTACATCTTTACAGCTTGTATTGTATTTTGATTTTTCCTTAATGCTTCTGCTACACTATGTCTTTCTGCCACCTTTTTTTCCACAGCCCAAAGCACAGATTAAAAATCCCAGTGTGGATTTTACATATGTGAATTTAGTGGGTTTGAAGCTCAAACTCACTTCTGTGCTTGATCCTCCTAGGTGCTGAGTGCTCTCAGCTCTGAGGAGATGTAATGGAAATGGAGAGTACTTAGAAGCTCACATGCCTGAGCCCCCTGAGGAGAACAGCATATTACAGTGGAGCCGAGATCTGTCTGCTGTGTAGATAATAATAGTTTCCATTTATACAGAGCCTTTCATCTGAGAATCTCAAAATGCGCTACAAATTATGAATGTGCCACAGCAGTGCCATTGTTATTGTTGCGCATAGATTTGAAACTGAGGCGTGCATTAAAACTCTTTGTTGTATGTGAATAAAAGAACGTATATTTGTGCATCCTCTCCAAACTTACCATGACCAGTCTTTATAAGCATAGAACATCTTTATGTGAACTAACATATCTACTTGCTTAGAAATGGCCTTGGTGTGTGGGTCTCTTTTATTATTATTGTCAGGTAAGATGTTTGTATTCTCCACTCTGTCTCCTCTACAGTTCCTGTATGTCATGCTACTTGAAGAGAATAATCTTTTGAAAAAACCCAGTGGCATTACTGGACAGGGACAACAAGGAAACCAAAACTAAAAGTACAGCCTAAGTACTGCTGGCTACAGAGATGTTGATGACAATCACCATTTCCCACAGGAAGAGTATCTGTTGGTCCAGTTATTGATAGGAGCAGGACAGAGATGTTGTGAAAAATTTCTGAATGCCTTAGTCCCCCACAGTATCATGGATGAGATGTGATTAAGAGAAGGATATGGACCTCTTCTCAGGAAGTACGTGAAGAAGGTGGTGAAAAGAACATTCTTAGCATAGGAGGTAGAGCTGTCAATGTACTGCATTCTGAGGCTCTGGGTTTTGCATGTGAATGACAGGGCAAAATTTATGTCTTTGAGCATTGCTCGTTTTCACATTTAAGACAGCTGCAGCTGATGGAAAAATGAAGAAAATTTATCTATGGTTCCTACTTGTTTATTTCTAAGTGTAGGAAAAGTTTTCTATCTTTTCTTTCTGTTATGGACCACAAAAACATGAGAACTATTGACATACAGATGATATGGATCCTGCCTGTCTCTGCTGTGATACCAAACTGTTCCATCATGAAATTTGGACAGGTCTGACCAGCTGAACTCTTTGGTACCTGCCTTGAACCTTTTCTTTTGGATTCTTCTTTGCATTTTTGTGTGACTCCATTCATCTCTTCAGCTATTTTTTTCTTTTATCCATAATTGACTTGAAGGCAGAAATGCCTTTCTTTCCCGTATATGCACTTTTTTTTTTTTTTACTCTCCAAATCTTGATGTAGAATGTAGCATTATAAACAGCTAAAAAAGGCATTTTATAGTATAATACAAACCTCTACAGATGGAAAGACTGATAGCAGCACGTCACTCCCTAGCACTTCTACTAGTCTTATTTATGTGAGGAGTGAGTGTCAAGCATGGACATTGTCATAGGAATCATTTGGGCTAAAGCAAAAGGCTCTTTTCATGAGCAAACAGTAGAACAATAATCCTGTCTTGGCTTTCAAGCCACAGCTTTTGACGTTCTTTTCCAACCTGTATAATATTGGTAGGTACTAACAGTGAACACTCGGAATGATAGCTTTTAAATTAGACTAGATTGCTAGCCAAACCACTGTGATTGTATTTAATCAGGAAGTGAACATGATGGTCTCTGGGCAAACGAGATACCTTGCAGTACTCTGAAGACAAAAAATCAGTCAGGAATAATTCTGTCATTTCCAATCTGCTGTTTATCTAGATCTGGCACAACAATAATGTTCAGTACATAAAACATAGTTTAACAATTTTGATTTTATAAATCCATGGTAAACAATTATTCCCTGATGCATGCCAAATATTACTATGGCAGAATCACAGAATCATAGAATCACAGAATCATAGGGGTTGGAAGAGACTTCTAGAGATCACCTAGTCCAATCCTCTGCTGGAGCAGGTTCCCTAGGATAGGTTACATAGGAAAGCATCCACGTGGATTCTGTGTATCTCCAGAAAAGTAAGCTCCACAGCCCCTCTGGACAGCCTGTTCCAGGGCTGTCACCCTCACAGTAAAGAAGTTCTTCCTCATGTTAGTATGGAATTTCCTGAGTTTCCCAGATCTCTCAGCCGTGCATCATAAGGGAGATGCTCCAAACCCCTAAAAATCTTTGTAGCCCTCCGCTGGACTCTCTGTAGAAGAATCCTATTTTTCCTGAATTAAGGAGCCCAAAACTGGGCACAGTACACCAGACGTGACCTCACCAAAAACAGAATAGAGAGGAAGAATCTTCCCTCTTGACCTGCTCTTTTTAATGCTCCCAAAGGTCAAGAAAGTTACTTTCTGAGTCACAAACAGTTCATTTTGCATTCTTCTTTGCCCCCTCAGCTTCCCCCCATCTGTTGTCTGAACAATCATTTTAATATAATTTTTTTTTATTAGTGGGGATGTAAACAAGCCATGGCAATTGACTATATAATAGCTGAATAGATATAGTTTTACCAACTGTATAATCCATAGTATAATCATGATTATTACTTATATTTAACAAGTATGTCCTGTGTAAACATAGATAAGGGAGAAAATTTCTATATATCGAACACAAAAAGTTATTATTTTTTTTCTCATTCTTGATAATCAAGACGTTAGGATTTGCAACAAAGAACTGTAGGAAATATGGAGTTAGTTGTGTGACAGCCACAGAGATGCAGAGCCTCTGCTATGTTGCTGGAATGAAGAGTAAGTATTTTGCTGGTGCTATTTCATTGCTATCAGATGGGAACGGAGGATCAATTACAGCCATGTGGAATTACTAAGATTCTTGAGGAAGTATCCAGAGTATGTAAATTTATGTTATCTTTTTTTTTTTTTTTTTTCAGTAGCTTAGCTTCCACTCAGCTGGAGAGAGGTGCAATGAAAACCTGCTTGTACCTTTAACTCTTTTGCATCTATTCTGTGAATGTGGGATTTATATTTCCCAGTATCTGTTATCAAAACATGAATACACTTAAGAAAACTATGAAAATATTAATTTGAGGGGTTTTCATTTCTATATTATCTCTGTAATAGAGAAAGTAGGGAAGTGATGTACATGTGGTGTAACAGCTTACCTACTATATAAGATGTCAGAAGAAGGGCCACTCTGTTACATTTATGCTTTATAACCTCATTCCCACTTAGAAAATGATAAGCCTTTCAAAGGGCCAGTGTTTCCTGTGAAGAAAACTCAGCAGCCCATCCTCTCACCCTTATGAAAATGCAGACACTTACCACACTTTTTCTTCCATAATTGCAAGTAGCTAATCATAATTAGGAACCCTGCTGTTGGGAAAGCTGTTCACTGTGGTGCTAAAAAAAAAACCTCAAAAAACCAACAACAACAACAACAAAAAACCCACAAAACACTAAAGTTGTAATTTTCCCTTTTTTGTGTTCTTCAAAGATTTCTAAAGCACTTGTTTGATTCTTTCTATGCAGTTTACCTGTACCCACACAAATTACTGCAGAAACAGCTCTTCCATTGGGTCCATAGTTCTTCCACTCCAACACTTTTTTTTTCTGCTTTCTTACTGCATATGAAGTACAGGAGCTGGGGGTTGTTTGCTTATCTGAAATAGCATGTTCCAGTTAAAAATATGTTGGTATTGAAGATATTTAAGAAAGATTAATACTAATTGGAAAGATGATAAAGGTGTGAAGTGTATCCAAGAACAATTCACTATGTTTGGGCAGCAAACCTTTTGAAATGCCCCATGCCATTTCCAGTTTTATTATAGATTTAAGCATATATAAATAATTTCTATTCAATATTTGCCTCCCTTCACATCTTTTCAATAATAAGCCATTGAAACTTCTTTTGGCCCCTTGAAATATATTCAGTTCTAGAGACCTATGCTCTACACACTGTTCTGTTAAGCTGTGTGTCTCCAAATTTTCTTTAAACTGTTGTGATAAGGTTAATGCCAAACTCCTCTTCTGTGTTTAGACGAACGCGGGGATGTGAGTGGGATGCAAATGTCAGCTTGCCTTTTTACCATGTTCCTTCTAAGAGATGCATCTACATTAACAGGAGCTGGGATACACACTAAATTGAATGCTGCTTTTTTTTTTTTCTTGCCATCTACATTTCTATAGCATTCTATTGAATTTGATTGGCATGCCATTATTTTTCCACTACTTAAAAAAATTCCTGAAGTATTTTCAGTGCATCCACAACCTTGAAAGGCATGTCATTTAATGGCTTCCTTTAATGGCATGCATCACCACTTAGTACTATTGTAATGACATGTCTGCAATTTAAGATGTCTAAACCAATATCTCAGGTTTTCCTATATCACCCTGCACTGTTGTAAACAGACCAAAGATTTCTTTAAGGATCTGAAACTTAGTGCTACCTGACACAGGATGTTTTTTAAACAATGAAGTTAAATAGACTCCCTCAAAAACAAAACAAGTTGCAGAAAATGTCAGTGCTCACACTTTTGAAATCTTATCATTACTATGTATTTCTTATATAAAACTTGGAGTTTTGGTGCATATTTGTTCATGATTTCCCAGTATTAAGATTTTGTACAGGCTTTGGGAAAACATGTAAACCGTTGACAGCACGGAAATTGGTTCCTTAGATACAGAACAGCTTGAGAACAGCCATTTTAAAATAAGGAAGAGACAAAAACTTCCATCTATTTGACAGAGAATGTTGTATTTCTGTGTTATTGTTCTTATTACCAGCCTCAAGTTTTGGCTGCCAGTGCTTGATGAGAAAACCACATAAATATATGCACTGTAAAATGTACATGAACACAGACTCAGATCCACAAGCACTCATAAGCTAGATAAATGGATAGATAGATAGATAGATAGATAGATAGATAGATAGATAGGTAGATAGGTAGATAGATTTATACCTGCTGTACTTTCTTTCCATAAAAAAGGAAAGATGAAAAGAGTCTTAATGCAAATTCCCTTACAAGGATTTCCTTTATAAATTCTTGATAATTTTGTTGACAAATATGTCTTGAAACCTAGAAAGTATCATGGTGTTTGCTAGGATAGAGTTAACTTTCTTCCTAGCAGCTGGTATGGCACTGTGTTTTGGATTTAGGAGAAGAACAGTGTTGATAATATGCTGAGGTTTTTGTTGTAGAGGAGTGTTTACTCAGAGCCAGGGTCTTTTCTGCTTCTTGTACTACTTGGCCAGCAAGGCATCTGGGGGTCTAAAAGGACCTGGGAGATGACAGAACCAGGACAGCTGACCCAGACTGGCCAAAGGAATGTCCCATACTGTATGGCACCATGCTCAGCAATATGGAGTAAAAAAGGAAGACATTGGGAAGTTTAGAATGACAACATTTATCCTCCCAGAAAACTGTTACATGTGATGAGCCGTGCTTTACTGGAAGTGACAGAACATCTGCCTGTCGATGGGAAGTAATGAATGAATTCTTTGTTTTCACTTGTTTGCAAGCACAGTTTCTGATTTACCTAGTAACCTGTCTATATCTCAACCCATGAGTTATCACACTTTTACCTTTCCAATTCTCTTCCCCATCCCATCTGGCAAGAGTGAGCCAGCGGCTGGGTAACAGCTGCATGCCATGTTAAACCACAATAAAAACAAAACAAATCTTGCTTCAAGAACAGTTTCATGACTGACATTTTTTTTATTCACAGATTTACTGGTGTTCTAGATTAGACTTCCTGTTTAAAAAAATAATACAAATCCCTTTTTAAAATTTAAATTTAAAGATATATTTGATTGGCTTCATCTCTTGATAAAAAGAAAAAGATGCTCAGCATTTTATGTCGGTAATCATGAAAAGCATCTCATGTTCTCATCAAAAATATCTTGAAATTTAAGGAATTGAAAAGATTTTTCTTGGAAGTGTTGAACTGACAATATTCAAAACATTTGGATTTTTGTTTGTTGTCACTGTCAGTTTTGTTGTAGTTGTTATGCAGTAGGTCAAACAACACTCGTTAGCAGTTCAGTGCTTGTCAAGTGACTTTTCTCTGGGAAAAAATGTAGAAAAATAGACTAGAAGGACTATCTTAACTATTGCTTATTATGTATCTTTTTCAGTGTTGTACTTTTCATGACAGAGTGAGGGAATAAACAAACTAATCTGCTGAAACACTCTGACATGACAAGAAGATGCTTGCAAATGCCATGACATTCTTTAATTCTTCTCTCATTTCATGTTTGTAATTCTCACTGAATTATATGCTTTCTATTGAAGCGTACAAAGTGTTTAACAAAGTACTACTTCTGATTGTTCTGCAACAGTATAGCAAGCAGTTTTGACTCTTTCCATCTCATATGTACAGATCAATGCTGATTGTTTGTTATGGGATTACAGGTCCTCCAGTGAGTATCACAGTTAGATACTATTTAGTACTAGCTTTTGCATTAACATCTCCTATTTAGTTTTAAAAAAGTGTTAAAGTTAACATAGCTGGACAGCTCCCTGTTGGTTACAAATAAGAGGGCACATAAAAGCGTAAATTGTTTCTTCTGTTGTTAATTGTAGTTTATGCACATCAGTTACCTTGCATTCTGTATACTTACCTAAATCTGTTTTAACAAAGCACTTATTTTACAGTGTCTTGTTATGTTTTAAGGTGTACTCAAAGCAAAGAACCAGTACTCTAGGAGTAATTGCTTTATTTGCTTATTCATCTGTTGTCACCTCCCTGCTCTAGAATTTAGAGTTGGCTCCTTTGCTTGCAAATGCATAAACTTTTATTTGCTGTGTCTTCCTCTTTTCTTTCTTCTTTATGAAAATTACCAAGATCTAAGGACAAAGGATTCATCTGAACTTTGTGATGTTAACAGCTGTAACTTATGTTATCAAGAAGGCCAGTTGCCTTAAAGTTGTTCTAAAAATATACTGATAAAATCAAAAGTTTAAAGTTTTTCTAAATAACAAGGAAATTTCTCTGTGATTTTCTTGTTTCAGCTATCACCCCGCCTGTATGTGTTTTAACAATGCACTCCAAATTATAAACAACAGTTGAAGCAGAACATTCTCTTGAGCATGAGTTAACAACATATTGACTTGCTTGGGCCACACTGAGTGAAGAGGAATTATCTTGGACAACATACATAAAGTATAATATACTTAATCTAAATAAGTAGCAAAATTTTTTTTGCTACTTATAGGCAAATTTTGCTACTTAGAGGGCAAAAGAACAGAAACTAGCAGGATATTTGACCTTTCTTTTGTGAAACTAATGCATCAATATCTGGTTCAGTGGAAGAGATTACAATTCTTTGTGAGTTCTCAAGGTGCTCATCAGTGATTTTTGATCTAATTTTACTCTTCTTGTGCTTTATTCCTGAAAATGATTTCTCACAAATATATGCACTGACAAAAAACAATAACATGAATAAGGTGTGATTGTGAAGCGAAGGATATTTTTCTCTGGTAAGACAAGCGTCATAGAAGTCTAGTAAAGAGACACGATCAACTTTTTCCTTCAGTTGAATGTCTGATTGCCTCTCTACACATTCCATCTGGAAATTTATGTCGGCTACAATTGAAGTCACAAATATATCAAAGAAATTCATGATTTTTTCAGAAATTTTGAAACCTATTCTCAAATTCCTTTATCAAATGGAAAGCAAGGCTGCATATTTTTCAGTGTTCACAGGACAGTGAAAAATATGCAGCATAAGCATTAAGCAGCATATCAAAATGCATGAAATTATTTACTATTCTTGAGCTAGCCATATTTTAAGTTTCATTTTGAACACTGTAATGGTTGAAACATAGAGCAGATAGGTTGATTTCCACCTCGAAGATGCATGTTTAACTCATCTAAATGAGCTGTTAGATCCACCAAAAACACTCAATCTGTTAGCTATTTTCATAGCTTGCTCAAATTTTCCTTTTGATTCAGCAAATGACTTGATTTCATTTTGCAAATCATAGAATCACAGAGTGGCTTGGGTTGGAAAAGACTCCAAGGTTCATCAAGTTCCAACCCCCTTGCCAAGGCAGGGCCACCAGCCTCCAGATCTGGTACTAAGCCGGGTTGCCCAGGGCCCCATCCAACCTGGTCTTGAACACCTCCAGGAATGCAGCATCCATAGCCTCTCTGGGCAGCATGTTGCAGCACCTCACCTCTCTCTTGATAAAGAACTTCCCCCTGACATCCAATCTAAATCTCTCTTCCTTTAGTTTGAAACCATTCCCTCTTGTCCTATCACTGTCTACCCTTGTAAAAAGTTGATTCCCCTTCTGTTTATAATCCCCTTTTAAATACTGGAGGGATGCAATGAGATCTCCTCTCAGTCTTCTCTTCTCCAGGCTGAGCAAGCACAGCTCCCTCACCTTGTCTTCATAGGGGAGGTGCTCCAGCCCTGTGATCATCTTGGTGGCCCTCCTCTGGACCTGGACCAACAGCTCCAAATCTTTCCTGTTTTGGGGACCCCAGGCCTGGATGCAGTACTCCAGATGGGTCCTCATGAGGGCAAAGTAGAGAGGAACAATCCCCTCCCTGTCCCTTCTGACCAACCCTCTTCTGATGGAGCCCAGGATACCATTGGTCTTCTGAGCTGCAAGAGCACACTGCTGGCTCATGTTCAGTTTTTCATCCACCAGGAGCCCCAGGTCCTTCTCAGCAGGGCTACTCTCAAGGAGTTCTTCTCCCAGTCTGTATACCTATCTGGGATTACTCCAACCCAAGTGCAAAACCTTGCACTTTGCTTTGTTGAACATCATTAGGTTCACATGGGCCCACCTTTTGAGTTTGTCGAGGTCCCTCAAAATGGCATCCCTTCTTTCTAACGTGTCAACAGCACCACTCAGCTTGGGGTCACTGGCAAACTTGCTGAGGGTGCACTCAGTGAAGATGTTGAAGAGCACCGATCCCAAGACAGACCCGTGGGGGACAGTGCTTGTCACAGGCCTCCACCTGGACATTAGTACCATTCACCACAGTCCTCTGTCTACAGCCTTCCAACCAATTCCTCATCCACCAAATAGTCCATGCCTCAAATCCTTATCTCACCAACTTAGAGATAAGGATGTGGTGGGAGACCATGTCAAAGGCCTTGCACAAGTCCAGGTAGATGACCTCGGTCACCTTCCCTTTGTCCACCGCTGTTGTCACTCCATCATAGAAGGCACTCTGAATTAGCCACCTTATTTCAGGAAAGCAAATGATATCCCCATAGTCGGCAGCCATTCTTTTAAAGAACTCCTGGAACAGACGATGATTCAATCCCTTGGACATTATGAAATGCACAGCTTTGATGATTATGTAATATGTAATACACATGTATTTTGATTCAACTGAATGTCTGTGGTGGGCACAAGAGTAGGAATTAATATTGCACCCTGACCTCCCCCACAGCAGCATTCCATATTTGCCTATGCAGTCTGTGCTTAAGGTACACACAACTGACCCATGAAAAACATACCTAAAAATCACATAATAATGTTAAAAGTTTGCAGTCTTGTGGGGTCAAATTATCAGCTGTCCAGTGCTGCATGTGGCCTATGGGCCAAGGGTTGGACAAGCCTAATCTAGAGAGAGGACATTCAGGGTGAATGCAGAAGACACCTGCTTGCAAAGACAATCTGCACAATACAGTCCACATGGAATTCTTTTTCCACTTCTTTGAAGGAAGAGGGTCAAGAATTTTTTGGAGTGAGGAAGGAGTACACTGGCAGGACTTTTGCCGTGTTTTGTATACTGTCTCTTAAATGCAAAATCATGAGCTGTTTGTGGAAGAGAGATAAGAATTTGGGATTCTTATCCAGCAAGCTGCCCTATTCCTCACACTGTGAAGTATATTCCTGTGTTTCCTGTTTGATATCATAAATCTTGCATCTTTTTTGGCATTGAAGAAAAATGTTGTCAGGTTATTAGGACACTCAACTGGTGTATTTGCACTGTATGTTGAAATTCTTCACTCTAAAAGGACAAATTTTAGTTTCCCATTTCTTGGGTGAGAAATTGATAATTACAACAACTGAAGAAAAATGAGTGTGGGAAGTAATATTAATTTTTTTATTATTATTATTATTTTTTTTCAGAAATGCTGTCATTTGTTTTGAACTTGCCCATTTGTGTGGGGGAAGATATGTTCTGCAAGGCTTTGAAGCATAGTGGCACAATTTCTGAGTCCAAAATGATAGTGAACATTAAAAGCAAAGCTGAAAATCTCTGCTTACTTGTAAGCGAACTAAACTTTTCTGAAGGCGAGGAAGAAGGCAACCTTCACACAAAAAAAACAAAAAATAAAACAAACAAACAAACAAACAAACAAACAAAAACCTTACTTGCCCTAAATAGGGCACTGGAAATTGACTCAGTGAGACCACATAAGGGTATGAATGTTCTTGGTAAGAGTGTGTAGTAAGAGTGGGCTTGAAGCCTGAAGCATTACTTCAGATCACGTTTCTTTCTATTTCCGTGCCATTCCATGGTAACTGGTGGTGAGGAGGAGTAGAAGGTGCATCAGGGTCCCTTGCTTTCACTTTATCAGATTTCTAAGTGTGGCTTCAAGTAAAACCCTTTTATGTCCAAACATACATGGGTCTGGATACTTTCTTTTTCATTAACATTTTCTAAATAGAATTTTATGTCCTGAGCAAGGACATTAGAAGGGAGAGAATAAGCAAGTGCTAATGACTATTGGTAGTTCTCATTCCTTTTTTTTTTTTTCCTATACTGTATTTTATGCATCTCATATAAAGAAAACATAACATTTATTTTGATAAACTGGAAGTAACTGGAACATAGACAAGGTGTGAAAGAACATGGAGAACTGATGTTCAAAGAAAGGGAGAGAAAAAAAACCATGAATCCTGGCTGAGAAACATGAGTTAAGGGATGTAGCAAGTCTGCTGGTGAGGCAAGGAAGAATTCTTAAACACAGTGCCAGAATGTGAAAATCTGTGCTGGAAAATGTAGTTTCCATCAGACAAAGAGAGGGCCAGTCAAGAGATGTTGTAATATTCTGAGGTCAGTGTGGAAGCACCCTTGCTGCTGATTTTGAAATAATACACTAGACAAAGAAAGTATTTGAAGAAATTCAGGAGGAACAGTCAAAGTCCAGATAAAATAAAACACTATTACAACTTTTATATCTAAGATTAAATATAATTTTTGAGCATGGTGGGTAGAAAACTCTGAAAAGCATGTGTGTCATCTTCATTTACATTTGAATGCCTCAAAACTATGTCTAACTAACTTAACTGATGGTACAACAAACGGTGAGGACTAGAGGAGAAATGTCCCTCTTGCTGTAAGTGAAGATCAGGTTTGCAACCACCTGAGGAATGTGAACAACTGTAAGTCTATGGGTCCCAAAGAGATACATCCCAGAGTTCCAAGGGAATTCACTGTTGCAGACATCAAGCCACTCTCAATGATATTTGAAAAGTCATGGCAGCCCAGTGAAGTCTCTGGTTACTGGAAAAAAAAAAGGCAATTTCATGCTAATTTTTAAGAAAGATAGAAATGATGACCCAGGAAACTACTGATGTGTCAGCCTTACCTCACTGCCAGAGAAGATCATGGAGCAGAACCTCTTGGAAGGTATCCCAAGGCACATGGAAGACCGGGAAATGATATGAGATGACAGGTTTCATGAGGGGCAGGGCCTGTCTGACCAACCTAGTGTTCTACTATGATGGTGTAACTGAGTCTGTGGACAAGGGAAGAGCCACTGATGTCACCTGGACTTCAGTAAGGCCTTTGACAAGGTCCCCCATGACATCCTTTTCCCCAGATTGGAAAGATACAGATTTGATGGGTGGACTGTTCGATGGACGAGGAACTGCTTGTGAGATCGTACTCAGAGAGTGATGGTTAATGGCTCAATATCTGGACAGAAATCAGCGATAAGTGGTCAGTACTAAGATTGATGCTTCTTAACATCTTCATCAATGACATTGACAATGTGATCAAGTGCACCCTCAGCAAGCTGGCAGATGACTCCAAGTTATGTGTTGCAGTCAAGAAGCCTGAGGGAAAGGATGCCATCCAGTGAGACTTAGGCAGACTTCAGCAGGGGGCCCAGGTGAACATCATGAGGTTCAACAAAGCTAATTTCAAGGTCTTGCACCTGGGTCATGGCAACTCCCTCTATCAGTACAAGCTGGACAATGAAAAGACAGCACAGCCCTGCTGGAAAGGTCTTTGGGGTACTGGTGGATGGGAAGCTGGACATGAGCCAGCAATGTGCCCTCGCAGCCCAGAAAGCCAACCATATCCTGGGCTGCATCAAACAGCAGTGGAGTCAGCAGAGCAAGGGAGGTGATCCTGCCCCTCTGCTCTACACTGGTGAGACCTCACCTGGAGTATTGTTGTTCAGATGTGGAGTCCTCAGTACAGGAGAGACATAGACATGTTGGAGTGTGTCCAGAGGAGGGCCACAAAAATGATCCAAGGGATGGAACACCTCCCCTCTGAGGGCAGAGAGAGCTGGGGCTGTGCAGCCTGGAGGAGAGAAGGAACCAGGGAGAACTGAGAGTGGCCTTTCAGTATTTTAAAGGAGGCTATCAGAAAGAAAGAGACATTCTCTTTAGCAGAGTCTATTGTGACAGGACAAGAGGAAATGATTTCAAACTAAATGAAAGGATATTTAGACTGGATATAAGGAGAAAAAATATGATAATGGTGGTGAAGCACTAGAAAGATTGCCGAGAGATGTGTTGGATTCCCCATTCAAGGTCAAGCTGGAGGGGACTGTGAGCAACTTGATTGAGCTGTAGTTGTCCCTTCTAGATGTCCCCCTGTAGTTCATTGTAGAGGAGTTGGACTAGATGACCATCAAGTGTCTCTTCCAAATCAAATGATGATTTTATGATTCTACCTCAAAATGTGAGATGATACTAAATACTGAAATAGAGTTTCATTAAAAAATACTGCATGTAGACCCATTCATTACAGTGGAGATTCTGGTGTTCCATTTCAGAATTATAAAAGAAAGATCTTGAAAGCAGCTTTTCTCGAAGTCAGTTGTAGAAAGAGATGTGATTTTTACAGAAAACAGAAGTCTCACAATTATAGCAGCACATCAGCATCATTTCTCCTTCAAGTCACCTTCAGTTCTGAGAGATTTTTGCAGTTTTTGAAGCTGAAACAGTAGTCCATCAAAATATTTTTTCCAAGAATTTTTTACAGGCAAAAGTAACATTTCCCAGTGGAGAACAGGATTCCCATTCAACATTTTTATGTTGGTACATTTTTATACTTCATATCTATTTCGCTTTGCTATGTCATTGTGTCACTAGAACAGAAGGAGATTGACATTGGAGTGATTATCCAGAACATTATGTAGACAACTAAAGTGATTAGCAGAAAACACCATAATACACTTTTCCTTGCTATGGTAAGCGTGTAAAAGATTCTAGCTTGTATATTTGTAATAGTCAGTGTGTATTTGTGTTTGCTTTTATTTGTCATTAACTGTATGACTCTAGATCCTGGATATAGGGACAACCTGGAAAAAGAAGTTTCTGTTTTAATAGTCTTTAGACCATCTGGCTTTATGACTAGTTCCCTAGGTCCCTATCTAGCCAATGTTTGAAACAAAAATCAAGGTATGTGACAGTCTTATCAAAGAACTTCTTTCCCACCGACTACTGCAGAAGCCTTTGACCTTGTGATTACTGGGCTGGAATTCATGTTACCAGATCTACGGGATTTGAATGCCCACTGTGTCTATTGAGTGTTAGTTGGTGTAGTAAAGAAAGAAAGAGTTTCAAAAGAAAAAAGCAAGCATTTCATAATAACAAATAATAATATTAATAACAACAACATCAACAAGTTGTAAAAGGAAGAAATATGTGAATGTGCAGGTTGGTTGTGAAGACCATTTCTGCAGATTTCATTTCTACAAAAGCGTAAAGTGTGACAAGTCTGTAATAAACAGTCTTGTTTCTTGAGGAAGAATAAAAAAACGATGCAAATGAGGTTTATATTAAATTATTTTGATCATTGAATTCAAACGTTAATTGGAAATCTACCTTTATTCCAATGCAAAATGTTTGATTGGAATATCAGAAAAAGAAAGGAACCAAAATCTCTTGCATCAGGAAGATCTGATTTTTCTGTATTATTGGTGTTTAAATTTCCTAGCTGATTCTTATATACCTCACGAGAAAAGCCAAAGACTGATCTTTGAGTATGATGAGCATTGGTCTTAACGAATTTTAATAATAATTTATTGTTTGAAGTGTAATAGTGAGTGTTTTTTATTATTATTATTATCCTCAGCAGATGATGACGGGTGTTATTGACCAGTTTGTTCCTGTTCTTATTATCCTGTAACACACTGATGATCTTGAACTAGGTCTGAGCATTTTTGCCATAGTTTTTAACTGTTTTGTGAATGTTACTTCCACAAAGTGAACAGAACCACAGCTGTTCTTTTTCTGAAGTTATTGGAACTTCCGGTTCTGCATGGTTAAGGAAGAACACTCAAAGCAAGCGTTTTGATAGGCCAGTATCAAAGTTTGCAAATGAACTGTCATCCTTTCTATAGATTGATTGTTACCTTGTAAGGTATATACTTAGTTTTCATAACCAAGAGATCTAGAGATTCTCTAGAGATATTAAGCATACTAAAGATCAGGGTACATTTCTGTATAAAAAAACCTCTTGGATAAACTTCAAGTCAAAGGATGTACAATCAGCAAGAGTTATTGGAATTATTACCTGTTTTATTTTTTGTCACATTTAATTTCAATATTCACAAGGGAAAATATATTTATTGAATGCAACTCAGTAGTAATTCATCTTTCAACCCCCAGATAATAGTCATATTTCACAGCATATTATCAGAGTCATCATAACTCCATATTGCAGTTGCTAATACATATAACTTGTGGGTTTTATGAATTTTAAATGTATATAAAAAATGAGCATTTTAATTGCTCCTCAGTCAGTAAAACTGCAGATGAAATAACAGACTGGCAGAAACTGATGGTGGTGATAATTCTTGAGTGAATAAAAGTAGTTACAGATTTGAGTCTCATAATGCTGTTCTCTTGATCTCCAGAGAAAGAGCAAAAGAGCAAATCTCCTCCTCCAACTATATCTTTTCCACTTAACTCACTGCAAAGATAAGACTATCAGTGTTGAGGACAGTGATCTATAGTATCAGAAAGAGTTGAATTTTCTACACAATCAATCACAGACATCATGAAACAGATTCTGTTAAGTAAAAGTTTAGTAATGAGAAGGACTTTTAGACTATACTTAGGTTTTGAAATGGATTTTCCACTGTTGGATGTCGTTCTTTTGTGAAGACCACTGAGTGCTAGGAATGTTTTCTTAGATAAATATTTTTTCCTGGGAAGGAGTGAGGGAGGGCTTCTTCTTTGTTTACTATTACCATCTCCATCTTACTTGTGTTAGTCTTCATCCAAATATTCATGTATATGCTGATCTCCAATAGGCTGATGAAGTGAAGAACTTGAGACATCTCCAGAGCCCTCACACTCAATATTGTCTGATCTTTGGTGGTTGTAAGTGTTTGTCAGGACAAGATGAGACTAAAACATTACAGATTTGTGCAGGGAGTACATTTCCCATCATCTCCCATCAATGCTCATGAACGAACTCTTCAGGAAAATGATAGCTCAGAAAACAGTGGCTTAATTCTTGAATATTATTTTCAAGTATGCTTTCTGGCAGAGGTTGTGTGTCTTGAGTGTGGACTGTTACATTCTTGGACAATTTGGAGTCATGACATAGACATAGCTGAGAGCTGGCACTCAGTGACTGAAGATCTCTTCAGTTATTGTTCAAACAGGTATAGAATCATAGAACGATTAAGGTTGGAAAAGACCAACAAGATCATCTATTCCAACCACTGACCATCACCACCATGCCCACTAAACCCTGTCCCAAGTGACAGCTCTACCCTTCACTTGAAAACCTCCTTGGCACAACCTAAGGCCGTTATCTCTCATCCTATCACTAGTATCACTAGTTACCTGGGGAAAGAGGCTGAACCCCATCTCTCCACAACCTGCTTTAAGAGAGTTGCTGAGAGCCATAAGGTCTCCCCTGAGACTCCTCTTCTCCAGATTAAACAATCCCACGTTCCTTGGCCATTTCCCATAAGACTTGTTCTCAAGACCCATCGAAGCTCTGTTCTCATTCTTGGGACACACTCCAGGGCCTGAATGTCTTTCTTGTAGTGAGGAGCACAAAACTGAACACAGTACTTGAGGTGTGGCCTCACCGGTGCTGAGTACATGGGGGTAATCACTTCCTTGCTCCTGCTGGCAACACTATTTCTGATATAAGCCAGTATGCCATTGTCCTTTTTTCCACCTGGGCACACTGCTGGCTCATGTTTAACCAGCTGCCAGCTAACATTCCCAGATACTTTTCCTCTGCACAGCTTTCCAGCCACGCTACTCCAAGCCTGTAGTGATGCATGGGGTTGTTGTGAACACAGTGCAAGACCCAGCACTTGGTGTTGTTGAAGATTATACAATTGGCCTCAACCCACTGATTCAGTCTACCCAGATCCCTCTGTAGGACCTTCCTACTCTCAAGCGGATCAACATTTCCTCCCAAGTTAGTGTCCTCTACAAACTTACTGAGAGTGCACTCAATCCACTTGTCTAGGTTATCAATAAATACATGAAACAGGCCTGTTTCCAATACTGACCCCTGGAGACCACCACTAGCAACTATTCTCCAGCTGGTTTTAACTACATTCAAAACAGTCTCAGGGCCCAGCTGTCCAGTCAGTTTTTTTACCCAGAAAAGAGTACAACTGTCCAAGCCATGGGCTGCCACCTTCTCCAGAAGAGTGCTGGGGGAGATAGAGTCAAAGGCAACGCAAAAGAACAGGTAGACTCCAGGAACATGACTTTTTGTATATTCATTGATTTCTCATTTTATGAATGAATGATATTTATAATACCTATTACCTTCTAGATAGACAGTTGTTTGTTCTAACAATGGTCACTTGACTGCATAGGAAGAATTGCATTGCTAAAAAGAAAGTGACAAGATGGGAGAAGCTAACTCATTAAATCAGTTGAGTCACCACGTTATTTCACTCTTCTGACTATGAAATAGGAAATGATCAACTATCTGCACTGTATTTCAGTAGTAGGTGGTTTTGTATGTGCTCAGTAAGGGAGACAGAACAAGTTCCAAGACAATTTTCTTGTGTTTGCTACATTTAGAAAAAAAAAGAAAAAAAGAAAAAAGAATTATCTGTCCATTGTGGAACTGCAACTGGTTGAGAAGCAAAGATTTGTACTGAGCTAGCTAGAAAATCTGAACGAATATAATCCAAATTTTAGCTGCTTTAGTCTTGCAAGGAGAAATGACATCAATCAAAGCTAGTTCTGGTTGTAGTAAATCAAATTATTCTATCTTCCAGTTCTAAATGACTGACATGGTGGAAGGTGCACTAATCCTACATTTCTAGAATTTTAATATGAAAAATGCAATATTTTTAGCTGAAGAGGTGTGGAATAATTATTGTTAAAATACAGGGATTTTTACACTGGATTATATCTGGGACAAAACTTCTCATCAGAGTGTTTGCATGTGGTATGTATTGTCTAATAATTGAGATGAAAGACTGCACTGATATAAAGATCTCAGTTCAGTCTTTTGGGGGTTCCTACTAGTAGGATTGTAAAACATGACTTCAGCTGTGATTTAAAGCACAAACCCGCTAAATACATATATAAGACAATAACCTACCAACGCAAATATTATCTGCACATTACTAGTATTCAGAGCAGCAGAGTTACAAAACCAAAATATTCACAAAAATCTGAAGGATTTATATTTTTAAGTACAGTGTCAACTATGCTGATTAGGCTAGAGTGGACAATCTGCTTTTAAGAGATTAGTCTCTTTACTGGCAAAACAGAAATGAGGTGCACTTTGGTACTGAGGAATCCAGGCATAGTGGTACTTCTCTCATCTGACTTTAGAAAATACGTTTTTCATTGTCCATAGAGCTGTATTTTGCACCCTGATGTATTCATCCCAGATGGTAGTAGGGAGCATCCTCTACTCTATTCTCTATGGCATGGGAATAGTGACCCCTGTTTAGAAGCAGATCTGATTCACTGTGATTTTGCACGTGGTTATATGTGGATGCAAAGCGAAATACAAGCACAAATTTGATAAAACTGAGCAATCAGAAAGTGGAAAGGAAGTATACTTTAAAATTAAAATGCATCCTTGGCATTTCAAAGATTTTGAAGGTTACAAATAATAGAGGGAATTTCAAAATATTTTGCAGGTCATACAGGATATATACGAACTTCACTCTTTTTTTCCTGCCTTTGTTTTCAGTATATGCACATTTAATAAATATGAGAATCAGTTCCCTATTTCTTATATAATGAAAGCTAGGGGTGGTAGAGGCTTTGGGTGCTTTGTTCCATTATGCTCAGAAATCTCCCTTGATATTGATTTTTACCAGAGACACTCAGTATCTATGTATGTTCAAACTAAATGGACTTTCCGCTTCATATTTCTTGGTTAGAAAAGAGAAATATTAGCTTAATTGCAAATATTCAGTGTTGGCTGAAGATTTCGTGATTTCCACCCCCACCATCGCCTCCCTCCTATCTCTGCTGTCCTTGTTACATTTTCAATAAAGTGAAAATACTCTAAATCACTTTTTAATATTATTTTTCTTGAATGAGGGAAAATTCATTTATATTATAGACATGTAAATTTTACTAAAAACACAAAACCTAGGATGAGATTTGATGTCATGGCCATAAATCATATACAATAACATTGTGAATGAGATAACTGTAACATTATATTCTCTGGGCAAGGTTAATAGATTCAGTGCAACTCTAGCAAGAAATTGTAGCTGACATTTTCCCATTTCTTTCAGAAAAGACTTTATAAATCCTCAAGTTGTAAATTGGACTGGATTAAGTCCCAGTGGAGAAAATCCTAGATTTAGTGTTTTTAATTTCCTAAGTTACTGAGTAGGAACAAACTTTATAACTACAGTCAAACATGGCTGGAGTACTCTGTCAGTTTCTTTGTTATTCCCAGCCAATACCTTCACTATTAAAAGAAATCTACACACCTTGCTAACAACTGTTAACCTACAGGGTACCCAAAACTCTGCACAGGTGGACTGGTGATGTTCTTTGTGCATCACCCTTGGAAATGCCTTGATTTAGGTATTTGTTTCTCAGCCGCATTTGTAGAATATAATATATCCTAAGATGGAATCTGCCTCCCTGGCCCCTCTCCCTTCCCCTCCCTTTTTTCCTGCTGCTGATCTCTCCTTTGAGTGACTTTACAACAGTGTGTGTTGGAAATTTTCCCCAGCCTCTTACTTTTCAGTGCAAACGACTCAAGCTGAACTAATGCCCTTGACAGTCTCCCAGTCAGCTTGGTCCGACACTAAAGCACTATGACACTGACTGTATTCTCTGTAGAAACTACAATGTCAGCTAAAGGAAAAAGAATACCCAGTACTTATATATGCTAACACCTCTTACGTGTTATCCTCCAGGATGATGCTGAAATGACATAAATTCCAGAAGGCTGCCATTATGATTTAAGAACTTGCTTCTTCCTCCAAAGACAAAATATTTTGACAGTGCAACCTCATTTACAGGAAGCTTGTTGCTCTGTGGTGCAGGTGAGCAGAGTCTCTTCCATTCACATTACATAATTTTGTGTTCTGGATGGGTCCTGCACCACATCACTATACATGTGTTTATGTCACTTATGAGAGAGGAACAGAGACATTTCCAGTCTTCTGAAATTGGAGCTCCATTTTAGACAAATGTTAAGATAATTAACCATTTAAAATATTATATAGATTTGGTAGACTTGTAGAATTAATTTCAGATTTAGTTTCAGATTACCCTTCTGTTCAGGGGCACCTTCTAAACATTTCAGGAGGCTTAATTTTCTTCACTATATTTGCTGGTTTATAAACAGTGCTCTTCATCACAGGGAAATATTTAAAACTATCTGCTTTTTTAACATAAAGGTAATCTGTCCTTTGGAGATATTCCACATACAAAGATTAATAATTTACATATGTTACCATGGAAACTATATATCAAAGTATAATAAGTCTAGACTGTGCTATTCATGCCCTTTGAAAAGAAAATCAAATGTAAATATCAAGTTTTTGATTCAAGCAGCCTAGAATAATTTACTAAAAATTAGAACAATAGTACTTTTTTCCCCTGGGTTGTTTGCTTTTAGAATTGATTATTAAGCTTCCCAGCATACCCAGATTTTTTCCTGTGGGTTAAGTTAATATGCTATGCTCTCACACTTTTTCAATAGATGTCCCTTATGTATCTATTTTAAGTAATTCTGATTCAGCAGTGACAAGGTAAGGATTCATTAATATAATGATAAACTATTTCTTAATCAATAATAGGCACAAGTGGCTTTCATCTGTCTACGGGACGGGTGGGTGTAAAATGTTCTTGAAAATAATTTGTCTCCCTTTATCACTTTATTAATTTTAGAGAAAGAAAGACTATGCCTTTAGAGAGCTCTGCAGCCTGCTCTGATGGTGATGACTTGGTCTAAGAGAACAGCTGATAGAATTGCAAGCTGATGTGTTTGTTTTGCGTCCTTCTTATGTTCCACCATCTGCTTTTTTTTTTCTTTTACCCACAAAATGAAAAGCATTCTAAAAAATGTTTCTAATTTATTTATATTATTTGTGAAAGTCTGACATGCAGAATTGGTTGTATTTAAATATTTCACAGTCAGGGGAAGTCTCTGCCATGGATTTTGAGCACTATGCAGTAATCTTTTTTGCATCACCACAGATACCAAACTGTTTCCAAGCAAGAGGTACATTTCTTGAGGTTAGAAAAATCGCTGATCAGGTGGAGAAAAAGTGGTTGAAATTACAACATAATGTCAAGTCAGGATTGACATGGAGAGAGCAAATGAGGGATAGTATCTCTTCTGCCAGTTTGAAAATAAGGAGACATTAAATGAAGTAGCAGGTAGTACATGCAAAATACAGAGAGGAGACAGTAAATGTGTAAAGCTCTTTCCTCAGACTACATAGATGCTTGAAGGTTTGAACCATTGTAGAATGGTTCAAAAACAGCTCAACAATAAATCTAGTGTAGTGGCTGAATGCGGAGATGTAACTTTTGGCTCAGAATGTCCCAGAATTTTAAAATGATGGAGGTTGGGAAAGATTTTGGAGAAGTTTCATCTTGTAATAAACCTGTTTCTTATAGTTCTCACTAGGCATCTCATTAGGTTGTTGGCCATTGTCAAAGAAGGTTTACTAGATACTTGGCGTAACTTCTTATTTATTATATGATATGAAAACAAAGGATATTTGAATGCATTGGTAAAACTTTAGGTTAAAAGACAATACCAACAGAAAACCATTAAACATAATTATCCTAGGTCAAATTTTCATTGAATTCACAGTTCAAAAATTATTTCAGGTTTTCCACCTTGTTGCTCTTAGTTAAGGACAGGATGACAGTTTAGGTTTGTGTGAATATGTAGGTGTATATGGGAGTACAGTGAAGTTCAGATTACCATCACTAATGAGGAGTCCGGTTCACAGAGCAAGTGGGAACATCACTCTTTCAACTAAGATACAATAGTCTTCTATCAGAAACATTAAATAAATATTTGTAGAAAACAATTCTCACTTTCTGAAGTCTCTTGTTTAGGAAAAAATATATCCACAGTATGTTTTCTTTAAATTATTTAGGAATTTTTTCCTTTCTTTGACATACTTCGACTACATTCTTCCACAGGCTTGGAAGGCTTTGCATATCGCATATTAAAATATCTTTCCTTAGAGGAGTACTGCTCTTAAGAAATAAATATATAAATAAATAAAAATTGTATGCTATTTGTCAACAATCTCCAGTCTGGAGATCTGAAATTTTAAATATTTAAAGCTCTTCTGATTACTGCATGTTATGTCTTCTCCTTTATTCTCAGTAGTGAGCACTAAGCTGCACAAATATATCTCTGCATTTTTTTTTAAGCTTCGTTGTCTTCAAATAAACTAGTATTAAAATAACAGCAATAAAAATAAAAAAGTTTTAAGAAAATAAATCTTTTATGACAGTGCTATTTTACTGCACGGTAAAATGATTAATAATTATTTTTTATACATTAATTTTAAGGGGATACTTTGTCCCAAACAAACTTTGTAGACATGTAGAGTGTTGAACTGTCCATTGTTTGTAGGCATGTTGTTATTTCACTTCTCCTTAAAATATAGCAAAGCTTTCTCCTTGCCTCTGTGGATCTATCAGAAACCTGAAATGACAATTGAAAGTTTAGTACAAGAAGCAACAGCAACACAGGAGATACATAAAACCTGAAAAGTTAGAAAAAATTCTATGTATTCTGTAAGACTCCGCATACAAAGAGAAGCAACCACAGGGAAAAATAAGCAATGAATATTTTTGGCTTTTGAAAGGAGAACAAGGGAAATAGGCTTTTTTATGACATAAGGTTTCTTCAGAATGAGTATGGAAAGATCACTGAATATCTCTTAGAAAATTCTCTCCCCTGTACTTTTGAATAATTTGTAAAATGCAGATTTAATAACACCAGTAGATTAATCTCCTGAGAAATCAGTTTAGAAAGAATTAGTTTTGCCTTATAAATATTTAATTAGTGCCACCGACAGAAGTTCATTATTGAATAACAGAATTCTATGTAGGTCAATCTGAAAGTAATGCCTCCCGTTTAATTCCATGGAAACTAAAACAAATACGAAGAACACAATAATGTTTTTCATAGAGAAAATTTTCAGCTACAAAAAACTCTTTTTCAAGCTAATAGTCACCACCATTAGCTATGCATTTTCACCAGTGGTGAACAAGAGCCTGCAAGCCATGCTCATAAAAATCTGCTCTGGTTGTGATGCCTCACCTTTGCTGTTACCACTAACGAAACACACCACTCCCCACGTCACTGTGCTCACAGCCAGTATTTGATCTCCAAAAAAGTTCAGCAAGCATCAATGAATGTCAATCGGTGCCATTTTTTTTCCACATGGAGAAATTAAATCCCATACCTTCATCCACATTCCCATGTCAGACACCATTTTGTCAGACTGTCCCTCTACTGCCATCTGTGACATGGCAACAAAACGTAATGGAATATTAGTGGGAAGGTTCACCCCCTACAGTCATACCACCAACATCCACCTCTTACATTGTGGGCCAACATAACAAAATAAGAGGCATTACTTTCAGGGCAAACTGTATCTGTACAGATTTTTAAAAAAGAAAAAAACTAACTGAAAATATATGACACTGTTTTCAGATTATATTTTACTTTTTAAGAGTAGCTAAGGGATGTATTTTCTCTGCATTTTCCAAACCTGTTCAGGCTAATGTCCTCACATTGAAAAGTTAGAGACTAGATTTATCTTATTAATGTACCTCATATTATTAGGAAACAGGGTAAGTAGTTTCTGACCAGAGAGAAACTGTGGAGTGAGTGATGGGAAGAGTTTCTCAATGAGTCTAGCTTATTGATAGAACTTTCCAACACCACCTCAGACTCTAAGCACTTGACACCGTGTGACTTCCAGCTGTCAATTTAAGTGAACAAATTTTGCATATTTCCTGGGGAATATGGCTCATCCATGCTCTTACCTAGTTGCACTGGGGAATTGCATCTTGGCTGAATTCTTTTGTTCCAGTGGTAGGAACAGGGCAGGGAGAAGTGACCCTTGCAACTGATCTCTAATCTCTAGCTGCCTATCAGAAGTTACCACAATATACTGCACTCCAACATTTATCAATTGAATAGAGTATCCTCATTTGCAGATATTATAAAGTCATTTTAAAAATTGCTTGAATGCATTAGATAACAACCTCGCAAGAAAGAATATTGATATTAAATTCCTGCTTGCAAATCCAAACCCCATCTTCCCAAGTGCTGTGCTCTTCACTGATCGGGAGACTCAACTAGGTATATGTGGCTTCCAAAAGAGCACTGCCATCAAAAAACTATAATGCCATTTTTACCAAATTCTTACTGAATCTACAGTGTGTAATTGATATTTGAGGTACAAAATGAAAATTTCTTTAGGTGAGAAGAGCTGAGGCCTGAGATTGCAACAATACTGTTAATCATTTTGGAGTAATTTAGCATGTAAGAAAATTTTGGACTGGTTAGATAGGTGAATGTGGGGAAGAGGCTCTTTTTCTTTAATTATGCTCTGAACTATTTAACAGATTTAGCATGTTTCTATGTGCTATGGCACTATGTATTTAGCAGGAGACAATGCACAGATATTCCATATTACTGCAATACTCTCATTTGTGTAGTAGACCTGTTGTGGAAGGTTTCAGTTTCCACTAGGAAAGTATTTTAGTAGAATTGAGTAAATATTTGATCTATTTATTAGACTAGTTAGAATTAGAGGATAATTTATGTTGGAAAGAACCTCTGGAGGTTGCCTTTTCCAAACCTCAGGTGTGAAATTGATCAAATTGCCTAGAGTCTTGTCCAGATTAATTTGAACATCTCAAAAGACAGAGACTCCACACCTTCAGTGCCTCAGCTTTCTCAGCTTTCTGAAAAGAAAAATATTTTTATTTTTATTTGGTTAGCCAATTAGTCCTGCTGCCACACATTGCCACACTGCCTCTCATCATTCTTCTGCACGCATATGAGAAGAATCTGTCTTTGTCTTCTACATATTCTTCTCCATTAGATGAAGACAGTGATCAGATGTCTCTGTAGGCTACTCTAGGACAAGCAAACCCAGCTGGCTCTACTTTTATGAAACCTGTTGAAGTGATAATAAGTATATTTGCTCCAGAGAACACTGCAGTTATAAATAAAATATCTCCAGATTTCAGTCTGGGCAAGAGATAACTAGATGCGTTTAATAACTATCCTCTGCAACCCTGTCTGTTGACACCTTTTTTTTTTTTTTTCATGATTAAACAAGGAAAAGGAACAATTTCTGGGTGCATAGTACCGGGAATGAAAAGTTGCTTTAAAAAAGTATCGCCGACATAAGAATAGAGCAATTACAAACTTTGTCAGAGCTGTTAATCTCTGGGAATGCAAAAGACAATTGAAAGAAGACTCCTAAAGGGCTTCCCTACAGTGCTTGTCCTGTATCTGCAAACAACAAGAGCCAGTAAAATGGGAAATTATCCGAATGTTGCCACCTTAGGCTATTTACCTTATTTAGTTCTGCACAGCACAGGATATATTCAGCAGTTTTCATTTAAGCAGAGAAGGGTGAATATAACACAGTAATTCAGAGGACTGGTAGAGTTATTGAACGCTATCTGACAGTATCTGGGAATACAAAGCATGTTTGTTGAGAGATGGAGAAGACAAACCTTGCAAAGAGTGAGTGTTAAAAAATGATAAAAAATGATAAAAAATGATAAAAAATGATAAAAAATGATTTGTGACTGCAGAGCGGAACAGGTAAAGTGGAAGCTCTGAGGACAACGTCATGCAAAGCAACTGGAATACGGAGTGCAGGGAAAGCCCTAGGCCCTTATAAGAAAATGCTCTGATTCATTTCTGGTAGTAACTGAGAACACAGACTTCCCAAATACAAAGGAAAACAAGGCTGAAAGGAGCAAATAAGCTCATTACTGTGTAAATCATGCATGTCCAACCTGTAGCCTGCAGGCTGCATGCAACCCAGCACAGCTCACAGTGCAGCCAATCCCTTCATTGAGATGTAAAGGTGGTAGCTCTTGCCTGCAAAGTGGCCCCGGACATGCTCCTATCGCTCAGCAGTAACCAAATGGTCAGTGAGCTATTAACACTGTGATGACTGAAAGCAGTGCTGTGCAGTGCTGACTCAAGTACATAACTGTATGCATTTTGATACACCGGCTAAACACAGGGCTCTGAACAGCGAAGGGTATGCTGCTGTGATTTCTGTTTTGATAAAGGAATTTGAAAATAGCATCATAGAATCCTTAAAGCTGGAAGGGACATTTAAAGGTCATCTAGTCCACCTCTCCTTCAGTGATCAGGGACAGCCACAGCTCAGTCCTGTTTCTCAGGGCCCCACCCAGCCTGGCCTTGAATATCTCCAAGAACTGGACATCCACCACCTCTGTGGGCAAACTGTTCAGTGCATCACTGTAAAAGACAGTTTTCTTATATCCAATACAAATATCACCTCTTTTAGTTTGAAACCATTTCCCATTAACTTACCCCAACAGACGCTGCTAAAGAGTCTGTCCCCTTCCTTCTTATATCCCCCTTTAGATACTGAAAGTCCTTATCAGGTCTTCCCACGGCTTTCTGCTCTCCAGGCTGCATCACTCCAGTTCTCTCAGCCTGTCCTCATATGAGAGGTGTTCAATTCCTTGGATTATATCTGTGGCCCTACTCTGAACACACTCCAACATGTCCACATCTCTCCTGCACTGTGAACTCCACACCTGGATGCAGTACTCCGGGTAAATTCACACCAATACAGAGTAGAGGGGCAGGATCACCTCCCTTGCCCAACTGACCATGCTTCTTTTGATGCAGCCCAGTTTACAGTTGGCTTTCTGGGCTGCAAGGACACATTGCTGGCTCACATCCATCCTGCCATCCACCAGTACCTCCAAGTCCTTTTTGACAGGGCTGTGCTCAAACCTTTCATCCCTCAGCTTGTACTGATAGTGGAAATTACCATGACCCATGTACAAGACCTTGCACTTGGATTTGTTGAACCTTATGAGGTTCACCTGGGCCCTCTACTCAAGCCTGTCTAGGTCTCTTTGGATGGCATCGAATCCCTTGGGCGTGTTGACCCCACAACATGTGATTTCAAGATAGCAAAAAAAAAAATCATCAGTGTATGTTTGTGTGACCACTGTCAGTTGACATAAATACATGACCTTCAATTTTTCAAATGGAATGTACAGAGTTGCAATCAGATATTCGACTCAAAAATCCGATCATGTCTTTTTACCGGACTTTCATAATTCTACCTGCTTTATATTTTTGTTCTTCTCTCTCTTTTTTAGTATTCTAAGAAAAAGAATATTTAAAATTATTTTTTTTTTTTACTTATGTATTAATGATACTGCATATTCTGCAAGAGCTGTTCCAAAAGTAATGCCTCCTGTTTTATTAGGTTCTCATATAAAGTCAGACATGGATGTTGGCGGTATAGCCATAGAGGTTCAAACTTCCCATCTACATCCCAGTATATTTTGTTGCCATGTTGCAGATGGCAGCAGAGGGACAGTCTGATAAATTGTTGTCAGATATGGAACTGCATGTGAAAACAAGGTATATCATTGAATTAATCCATGTGGAAAAAATTGCACAAATTGACATTCACCAATGCTTGCTGAATGTTTATTGGGACCAAACAGTATATGTGAGCACAGTGAGGTGGTGAGTGGTGTGTTTCAGCAGTGGTGATGGTGGGTCATCTTTTCTGGTGCAGATTTTGACAGGAGTAGCGTGCAGGCTCTTGCTCACCACCACTAAAAATGCATGGGTAATAGTGGTGACTATGTTGAAAAAATGTTTATTTTATATATGAGAATTTGCTCTATCAAATAGTTTACTGTGCTTTTTGTATCTGTTCTAATTTCCACTGAAAGAAATTGGAGGCATTACTTTTGGAACAGCCTACATATATGCGGCCCAAGACAATTTCTATTCACTAAATGTGGCCCAGACAAGCCAAAAGGTTGGACCTATGGTGTAACTGAACTAAAAAGTGGGTTTATTAATATTGAACTTAAAATAATTGTTAGAACTCTTGCTGTTATCACAGTGGATCTTCTCTCTGCAAAGAAGTAAGTATGAAACAAAAAGGAAATCATGAGAAGCTTGAGGATATTCTCCAGGAGTAAGGAGGCTCTTAGAAGAACACAGACTACTTGCATGGATTCAGTTGTACCATAAGTTGCCATCAGAAATGTTAGACCTGAAGAACTATTGGGCAAAAGGTGCTGGCCTACACATTTTTCACTGTAGTACAGACTGATGAATCCTGAAAATTTTTTTATTATGCGCTGCTGAAAAACACAAAAATTCATTGTGAGACATAAGCTGCCACTAACAGTGATTCATTGATGTATCTGGGATTGTAATTTAGACCTAGGACAACCATATCTGTCTTTCAGGAAATATTTCATTGGTGCAAAATGTTAACAGGGAGGTACATTGTGGTTTTGTTCCTAAGCTCTGCTGTCATTAGATGCAGTATGATGGAAACTGTCTTAGAAGCACACATTACCATGAGAACAGTCCTTTTGTGAACATATAGAGAGGTCAATAAGTACATGAAAATAAATTATCCTGGTAGATTAGTGTGGCCATTGGCTGGGTCAAGAATTCCTATTCTATGTAACTGTTTGGTACACCTGAATTAATCTGAGTGGTTAAGTCCTGCATATTAATTCTGTGCTGCAAGATGTAAAGCTTTAGACTAATCCCTTTAATGTTCTTCAGTATAAACACCTTAAGCAAGCAACAGCTTTATAATTCTGCTTTCAGACTGGATATAATTTTCTCCTTTTATTTCTCATCGCTTATTCCAACTTTTAATTGCAATAATTAGACATCAGAATGTAAGCTTAAATTGTTTCTCATAGAAACTGTAATAGCTGCAAGAGATAGGTTTGCAAAAACCCACAAGATGAAGCTTCTGCCCCTTCTTCCTTTTTTTTTCTTTTTTCTTGTGTGTTTGTTCTGTTGTGTATGAAAAATGCTGCCATGATCATAATATCCCCTATGTACAAAAAACTCCTGATAACTTAATAATAATTTAGCTTCCCAAGATGGGTTGATCTTTTCTCCTTTTATCTGTTTTCCCTATGAACACTTGGAAGAACAAATTGTCTTCACAGGAAGAATGTTTGGAACTGTTATGTTACATTACTTGGAAGACAGTAATTTAAACTGAGTCTTAAACTGGCATTCCAATTAAATGTATAAAGATAGTTATTTGTGTTAATTATTGCACAGACTAGTGGATTATTGAAAATTTACTTGTTTGACCCGAGTAAAGCTGTAGGAGAGGAACATCACAGAGCATTGTTAAATATTAATAAATATGCTTTTAATAATCAGTTGAACTGCATTTACTATACATTGACTGTCCCAATAAATCTAAATTAAATACATGTTGAGAAATTGGCTATAGAGAAGTTATTCAGAATTGGTTCAGTGTAAATATGATTAGAAAAATGAAGTCTTTTTTCTTTTTTTTGTTAGCTTATTAGTAAAATATTTTGTGCTTGGATTTACTTTCTGGCACGTTACCAAGTTCTTTTCATCTCAGCCACTGTGGCTGAGAACCACACCACATAGTGCAAATGTCTTGTTTCTCCTAGCTGATATGTTGCTGGCTTCAAAGAAAAAAGGTGAACTTTTTTTAACCCTTTCAAAAAATGCCTTATTACACAGCTATGCTTCATTAAATAAATTTTAAAAGATTCTTTTTTTTTTTTTTTTTTTGTATTCCATCATGGTTGCTGTTACAGCAGTTGACTTAGTCCAGATGAACATTTCCTTTGAGGTCAACAGCAATGCCCAGCCTAAAGGGGCTGTACTCTGCAGAGAATTCTTTTCATCAGTAGATCCTTTTGTGTTGGAAATTCACTGAGGGAGATGTGATGTGTGCCAGGAGATGCCCAAACTTGATAACCAGGGAAAGACTATGGGACATGCTGTCAATACCTCTTGTTCAGGCTGTAGGCTCAGCTCAGCAGGAGGACAAGCCCACCTGCAATGAATTGTATGGCATATGTTCTGCCTGAAACTTCTGAAAGTATTCATATCTAATGAATTGTAGTCTTTCAGATTACATGCCAACTTTAGATCAAAATCTGATTTCAGTTTTGGGTAACCACAATTATGTCTCCCCAAACACATTTTCAGTAATTAAATAGCTTGCCAATAAGTCAAAAGAAAGTGAAAGGGTGCAGTAATTATCTACACAGAAGCAGAGATCCTTCTCAATAACAAATTTTCTGAATAAGAGGAAATTTGAGGATTGATATCAGAGGATGAGATGAAGCACTGGATGGTGCCAGTAGTGGTGAGGAAATAGCAGCTACTACCTCAGTACTGCTGTTCCTTCTCCTGTCTGGAGAATGGGGATATGTGTGGTTCCCATTCCCAGGTACATACAAGAGTTAAAATAATGTGTGTTGCAGCATGTGGATATGACAGTGTTAAAACAGCTGTTTAAACCACAGCTTTATCTCTGCCATGGAAACCTGAATTCACATGTCTTTCATATGCTTTCTCCTTCTTTTGACTTCTCATCAAACATAAGGCATTTAAATAAGGCTGAATTGGCCACTGATCCAGATTAAGAAGTCAAGACTAAACTTAAATTATACTGCCCATGAAGCTTATCAGGATTAAAATAGCAGATGCTGATGTGGAGAATAATTGATGAAGGTGATTCAATATGTCTTTTCTGTTTACCAACTTACTATTTTCAGTAAAAAGTATTAATGCTAAATGTTAACATTTATACTTAACTATTTCTTTCCCCTATTTTATCCATTCCATACACTATAGAATTTTTAAAAAATGAGGTTAAAGTGGGTATATTTCCTACAGTTCTGCTTCTACATTGCTTGATTTACTCATTGTTGTGGTATTATCTGGAAAAAAAGACTTCTTCATCAGACTCATTGGACGTTCTCTGTTACAGGAAGAATTTATTTCATTCTGCCAGGGAAACAAACTAATTTGATATGATTGTTTTATCCAAGAGGAAGGGTATAACTTCTTTATATTCAAGGTTGTGTATTTTTTTTTCCAATGGTAAAACATACTCTACAATTGAAGCTCTAATTATATGCACTTCTCAATCAATCTTAATGTATTATAGAACATCACAGTACAGTTCTGGCATTTTATCTAAAAAGTGAAGAATTAAATGCTGTGACCAAAATGAAAGGTACCCATCATAGGCAAAGCATAGTATACATTATTAGATTTCAGGAGAAGTAGATGTAGGAGGGAAGGATATACAAACATTTGATTTTTCACAGGCATTAAAGAATTAGTTAAGGAAATCTGCAGAATGCTAAGTGACATTTTGCTTTCTTTTTTGTTCTTTTTGCAGACACAGGACCCCATTTATAATGTGGTTATTTAGTGTATACACTACATCATATTAGGAAATTAAGTTCAAACTATATGAACTCTGAGAAAGGAAATGACTGCCTTCATAGAATATTTATCTTCCTCTTGCATGTTAGAAAGCTTGTATAATGTAAAAGGACTACGTGTTCATGCTCATGCTCAAGTAATTACAGAGATTTTATTGAACTGTAAAAACAGGTATTATTTGTGCTCTCCTTGTCTGCTGTGAGGAATACAAGAATTGAAAGTTGCTGAATATGTACTTAAACATCATTCATCACAGTGAGCTAAGAAGGAGCTACTGGAGTACTATACACTGTCTGGGCTGCTGGTGCTCTCTCTCTGGATTTTCCTCTGGACTTTCTGTACTCTAGAAAGCTAACTTTTTTTCCTTTTATTATCAGCACCATTATACCACTCCTTGAAACCAATATCTGAAGTAACTGAGGAGCTGAAATCCACAGCTAGTGCCTCAGGGCTGACAAGAAGACTGTGGGTAGATCTGTGGAGTAGAGCAGTGTTATATGGGAACAATAGCTTCAGGACGCTGCCCTAAGGTTACTGCCATCATCCAACTTCCCATTATTCATATGACCCAATTTGAATTACATGCAAACATTCTGATCATCTTTGATGGAGAAAAAAATTATTACTCCTATTATTTAGATAGGGAAATGAAGTACTACGTACAGTTTTCTCTTCCAAGATCAGTAGGGCTATTTGGGAAGCCTGGCCTGCTATTGTTTGGAAAGCTTGATAGAAGATAATGTTTGAATGGTTGATTGCTATACTTTTTTTTTTTCTGCTGCCTTAGGATCTTAATTTAATTCAGTAATTATCCTCCTTTTGCCTTCTTTCTCCAATCTCTTGTTGCCAAAGTACAGTTTTCTTCCTAACACATGGTTCTCTAAGTTTCCTAATTGCACTGTTTATTTTTTCCAGAAGCCTTCTTTCTACCCTGGTTGAAGTAGAGAGCAAGGAAGCTAATGAGTGGTGCTGTCATCACGTGCTGAAAACTGTCATGATGTTGTCATCATGTTCTTTCCATTCCTGAGAATTTAGGCCTAGAATAGACCCTTGTTCTAAATGCTTCTGATTGAGTAAATGATACAGATCTCTCCAGTGGAGGAGGCGCACCAGAAACATGAACTAGAGCTTCCCATATTCCATAGGGAACAGACAAATTGTTATTCTTATGCCTACTTGATTTGAAAGTCTCAGGACAGTTCAATATAGTCTCATCTTTCAGTGAAAAATTTCAAAGGGTTCGTGTCTGTTTCAAAGCACAAATGAAAAAAGTGATGAAGACTCTAAAACTGTTAGAGAACAAAGTCAGTCTTCTAAGCAGTACCTGCAATGATGTCTTCTGTACTTTCAGAAACCTTAACATGAAGTAAGATTTTGAAGTTTCAAAGTGGGAAAAATAATTGTACATAGTTAATCAAAACCAAAATCTCATAGTGATTTTCTCTACAGCACAGTTAATTTTGACTTTGGGATGAAGGGAAAAATTTGACTTGGTCTTTATCTTCAAACATCTCATTTCAGAAAACCATCCTAAAAATATGTATATGGAATGAAATAATAGTTCCACTGTGTTTACAGCACCTTCCTGGTGTTTAGCAGTTTAGAAAAATGGGACTGGTTTTCCATCATCTTTACTTTATTGAAAGCCTGAGTTGATCCTTCAGTGCAGCATAGTTTGCTGCTTTTTAGCTCCAAGGCAACAATAGCGTCTCATCATGATTACAGAGCTTCCCCCAGACAGATGGGCCTAATCCCAGCACTCTATCAATTTAGTAATCTATTCCACTCAGGACCTGATGGATTTGATAGGCCATCTGTAGTCAAGTGAGACAGATACAAGACATATCAAAAACTGGGATGCTTTCAGAAAAGCTTTCTGCTGTTTCACACAGGCAGTTATGGCAACAAGTAAAAAAAAAAAAAAAAAAAAAGGAAAGAAATGGAATAAGGTAACTCACCCCTGCCTCTAGAATTTTAGAAAGAAAATTTTATTTTAACTGTTTTTCTAAGATTGTGACTGGAAGACTAAGTAAAATTGTTCATATGAGAATTTAGGTGTTGAAAGGGGCAGACAAATCTACCACATTCACATGAATGTGCTTGATTAAAAAAAATGTGAAGGGGAGAAATAAAAATTGGAAATATTTATGAAAATATGTTTAATTTAAAATACCACCAACAAAATTCATTGGTTTTCAGATCAAAAAGGACTTTTTTTGAGCACAGAACATTTCATTTCAGTGAAGTAGAACTGGAAAAACTGTGTTTTGAATTGCCTATACATGACCTTTTCTTCCTCTGCCTTTTGCAATTCAGGCAAAATGATTCGTAATAGCTTATTACACTTACAGCTCCATTAGCAGATGACAGCATGCATGTACATTTATGTGTATTTATTTTCTTGCATATACCTCCTAACTCTGGCCTTAGTTTTGATAAAAGGTCTGTTTCAATGCATGAACCTGTCCACACAATTTTGTTGACTTCCTAGGGGTTTTGAGGTCCACAGGCCAGTTTTCTGAATTGCTATTACCATCAGCTGAGTATAAATGCAGTACACTCTATGTGTAATGAATACTGAACTAAGGAGGCTTTTATAACACACAGACCCTAATTACCACTTCTGAGCATGGGAGATGCACCATAAGTTTTAACAAGATCATCTTTTTATTTTTGTTTTTAACTGCAGAGGTGTCTGCTTCATAAAGCAAACTCATGCATTTTTATGTGTTAAAAGTAAATTTTTTGTCAATATTAAACATCAGAGATCCTCCTTTCAAATGTTGATTTAAAAAAAAATTTGGTCATATTGCCCAACCTGAATCAGTTGGGTGTGAAAATATTAAGAAATATTCTAAATAATTACAACGGAACAAGTTAATAACAACATTATATGCATATAAATAATAACTGAATTTAATGCAAGATGAGAGAGAATTATGCTATGATATTAAAGCTGCTACAGTTTCTGTACAGCCTTTGGATACTCCTTATCTTTCAACAGTTCTCCTTAACTGCAAGAATCAAATGCCAATTCCTTAAACTTTCCAGCTTGCTTTGACATAGTACTAAGATGTAAACAGTAGAAGTTAGTCTGAAATTTTTTATCTGAATTTCAAAAAGTGGGTTTATGAATGATTTTAAAATAATATTTAATACTGGATATAGAAACTTAATATTTCCTATTCTCTTTTTTGTGTCATAAATCAAGGAAAAACTTCTCATAATATTCTTAGAATGTAACAACATTTTTCCACTATGTATTGATGAATTTGTGTAATATTTTTTTGAAATGAATGAGGAAGTGAACCTTTGTTTCACACAAACTTTAAGGAAAGTAATGAATAGAATCTGGGGAACATTTATTAAGATAATGTACTTAGAACAAGCAGCGGTAGCAATTTTCAAATGTAATTTAATAGAAAGATATAATCTTTTAAGCTGAAAGGGGCCCTTAAAGATCATCTAGTCCAGTGCCTCTGCTATGAACAGGGAAAACTACAGGGCAATCAGGTTACTCAGAGACCCTTCCAGCATGACCCTGAATGTCTCCAAGAACCAGGCATCCTCCACCTGTATGGGCAACCTGTTCGAGTGCCTCAACACCTTAATTGGGAAAACCTTTCTTATATCCAGTCTAAATCTTCCTTCTTTTAGTCTGAAACCATTTCCCCTTAACCTATCACAACGGACCCTGATAAAGTGTCTGTCTCTTTCCTTCTTACATCTCTCCTTTAGATACTGAAAGTCCTTATCAGGTCTCCCTGGAGCTTTTTCTTCTCCAGGCTGAGCAGCCCCAGCTCTCTCAGTCTGTCCTTGTAGGGAGGCTGTTCCATTCCTTGTATCATTTTTGTGGCCCTCCTCCGGGTGTGATCTAACAGGTCCACATCTCTCCTGTACTGAGGGCTCCACACGTGGAGACAGTACTCCAGGTAAAGTTACACTAGTACAGAGCAGAGGGGCAGGATCAACTCCCTTGCCCTACTGATCATGCTTCTTTTGATGCAGCCCAGTTTACAGTTGGCTTTCTGGGCTGCGGGAAACATTGCTGGCTCACATCCATCCTCCCATCCACCAGTACCTCCAAGTCCTTTTTGGCAGGGCTGTGCTCCATCTTTACATCCCCCAGCTTGTACTGGTAGTGGAGGTTGCCATGACCCATGTACAAGACCTTGCACTTGGATTTGCTGATCATCATGATGTTCACCTGTGTAAACTACTTGAGCCTCTCCAGATCTCTCTGAATGGCATCCCTTCCTTCAGGTGTGTCCACAGCACCACATGTCTTGGTCCAGACATTGAGCAATTGGCCACCGCTCTCCGGGCGCGATCTCACAACCAGTTCTTTATCCATTGAACAGTCCACCCATCAAATTCATATCTTTTCAATTTGGAGAGAAGAATGTTATTGAGGACTGTGTCAAAGGCCTTAACGAAGTTCAGAAAGATGACATCAGTGGCTCTCCTCTTGTCCACAGACACAGTTGTACCATCATAAAAAGCAATGAGGTTGGTCAGGAAGGATCTGCCCTTGGCAATGTCTCACTGGTCATCTCTACCATACATGTGCCTTGGGATAGCTCTGAGGAGGATCTACTCCATGATCTTCACTGGTAGGTGATGCTGACAGGTCGTTTGTTCCCTGGATGGCACTACTCTAGAAATGATACTTCTTTTCCTTAGAAACAATGATGTTTCTACCCTTCTTAGAAATGCGCGTGACACTGCCTTTTTTTCCAGTCACCAGGGACTTCCCCTTACAAACATGGCTTTTCAAATATCATCGAGAGTGGTATGGTGACTACATAAGCCAATTCCCTTAGGACTCTAGGATGCATCTCATCAAGATCCATAGACATATTCAGGTTCCTCAGGTGTTCTCATACCTGATCCATGCTTACAGCAGGAGGGGTGTCATTCCCCCAGTTCCCACCTTCCAACCATCCTCTCGAGGGCTGTGTGTAGAGCAGTTGCTAGTGAAGACTGAGGCAAAAATGTTTTGGAATACCTCAAACTTCTTGTTTGTTTCTAGCCTGCCTGTGTTCACCACTAGGGAGGATACACCATCCTGGACTTTCTTTTTCTTGTTAGGTACCTGTAGGAACCTTTCTAATTCTTCTCTGCACCCCTTGCCAAGTCCAGTTCCAGCTGGGCCTTAGCCTTCCTGACAAGGCCTAGCAGCATCCCTGTACTCCTCCCACATTACCTGTCCATGCTTCCATTACCATTTCCAATTTTCATCTTGCTCTCCAGTATGACCAGCAGGTCCCAGTTCAGTCATGCCAGTCTCTTGCCTTCTTTTCCTGACTTCCTACACCTGGGCAAGGAAAGCTCTTGTGCCCTAAGGAAAGCTTAAAAGCTTAAAGTTCTTTAAAACTTAAAAATCCTTAAAGATCTGCCAGCTCTGTTCTGCTCCTTTGTCCATGGGAGTTTTGTTAATTAACTGAAGAGAAGTAAGTTGGCTCTAATATTAAGCTTCCTGATATTACTCTTTGCCTGTTTGATATCCCTCAAAAGTGTGAACGCCACCACTGCATGGTCACTACAGCCCAGGCAGCCTTCAATCCTGATGTTACAAATCAGCTCACTCACACTGGTGAGCAACAGGTTCAGCAATGCTTACCCCCTTGTGGGGCTATTACCTGGCTCAGGAAGTTAACCTTGATAGATTCCAGGATCTTCTTGTATTGCCTACAGCTCACCCTGCTACTTTTCCTGCAGATGTCAGGGTGGTTAAAGTTCTCAAACTGGGTGAGATCATGCGATCATGATTCCTCCTGTAGCTGGAGGAAGAGGACTTTATCAACAGGCTCTGCTTGATCAGGCAGGCTGTAGTAGACACCAACCATAAGGCTCCCTTTGTTACCCCAGTCTCTAATTCTCACCCATAGGCTTTTGATTTGCTCATGGACATTCTAATTTGTATTGGTATGGTTTATCTGAGTATTTCTTCTCAAATCCTTTGCAACATAACCATATCAAACTACAACCTTATGCCTTCCTTGAGTCGCTTCTTAGCCTGAAGAAAGTTGAGTGTATTCTTTAGCTCAGATTTTCCAATCTAATCACTACTGTGTATGACTGAATTCTCCATTGAGCATCAATGGCATGGTAGAACAGAGTGTGGAAAAAAATAAAGGAAATGACTGTCTTTAATAGACACAAAAGACTCCTTCTCTAATTTTAAATTCAAGGATGCCTCCACATGAATAGATTCAAAGATAGAGAAATACACAATAACAGATCTAGTTATACAGTTTGTTAAACACAAAAGAGAGCTGTACTGCAAAACCTCTGCTTCTGTCATGACAGGAAAAGTAATAACATGTTTAGAAAAGAACACACTTTAATGAAGACACATCTGATGTGAGGAAAGAAATTTTTCCATCTAGGCTGTCATAGCAGACTTGCTGAACACGTCCATGCTCATTTTATACTGGCTTCAGGGGAAAAATAGTCTAATTAGTTTTACAAGCCTACTGCAACTGGAAATTTCCCCTCCATTAGGCCCTGACCATTATGTTCACTGACCTTCACTCTGCAAAGATCCTTGCACCAAAAAGACATTCTGTGGGAATTCTGACTTACATTTCTTTATTAAAATGGTATTTCAGATAACTTGTGTGCAGATTTATCCAAGCTTTCCTGGGATAAGGAGAAGCTTTCTGAGAAAATAAGAGAGGAAGGGAAAAGAGGAGAAGCTCATTAAACATCACCGACATACAAAATACACCAGACATTTCTAATTGTTATGGCAGTGTGAGGTAACTCTAAATATGCACCAGACACCAGGCACCATTCAATTTTCCATTGCATTTCAGTAGAATCCAGAATAGGAAAATTATTAACCCTCATGTTAAATGTACATTACATGTAGTATAAGAATTGACATTGTCTACAAATTAGTTTGTGCTTTTTGCTTTTATAACTATGCGGATAGTGGAGATACTACGGTCTGGAAAATGTCAAGAGCAAGGAAGGAATTCCTAAATAGAATATGATAAGAAGGATAGCAGACAGCAATGGTATATCAGCAACTTAAAAGGTCTATGCCTCAGGAATGATGTTTCCTTCTATCTTTTATCACTTGTCAACACATCCTTCTGTACTCCCAGGAAGAGTAACTGATATGAGCCAAAATACATTGGTGAGTTGGGCAAATACCTTAAACAATATGTCACGGTTTCACATGTAACATGGGGGAAAAAGGGGGAGAAAGATTCCTTGGCCCCTTTCACCCTCCCATCCCCTTTTTGCGGGGAAGAAAAAAAAGAAAACCCAATTAGGATAAGGAGAGATAACGAATTTACTACAAATGGTAAAAAAAAAAGTAAGATAATGATATAAAAAGGAGTTACAGGTAATAAACAAATGGGAGAGAGAGAAGTTCCAACCTTATTGCTTGCTGCACTTCCAGAAATGGAAGCCAGTTCAGGGCTGTCACCCAGAATCAGAGATCAAGTAGGGGGTACTGAAGACTCCTGGGAATTGTAGTCTGTCCCTTCTCAGTGTATCTTCCTCCTGGAGAGCCAGAACTCATGTGGAAATAGTTGAAATTTCTGGAATTGCAGGACTTAGGAAGTGTAGCTCCACAGTGCACTGTGCTCCAGCACACAACAGCCTCCCATGTAATGTCTTCATACGGAATACTGATAAAACCAGGACACAGCAGTTTGAATTTTTTTAGATGAGAGGATAGAGTCCACTCTTAGCAAGTTTGTTGATGTTACAAAGCAGGGAGGATTGGCAGACACACATGAAGGCTGTGTTACCATGTAACAAAGCCTGAACAGACCAGTGAGTTGGGCGGGGAGGAATCTAATGAGGTTTAACAAGAGCAAGTATAGAGTCTTGCACCTGAGGAGCAATAACTGCATCCATCAGTACAAGTCAGGGGCTGATCTGCTGGAGAAGAGCTCTGCAGAGAAGGGCCTGAGGGTCATGGCGGACAACAGGTTGGCCATGAGCCAGCACTGTGCCCTTCTTGCCAAGAAGGCCAATAGTAGACTGGGGTTCATTAGAAAGAGCACAATTAGCAGGTCGAGGGAGGTGATGCTCTCCCTCTACTCTGCCCTAGTGAGGCCACATTTATATGTGTATGAATAGTATATCCAGTTGTGGGTTCTCCAGTTCAGAAAAGACTGGGATGTCCTAGACAGAGGCCAGTGGAGGGCTGCAAAGATGAGAAAGGGCCTGGAGCATCTCCTGTATGAAGAAAGGCTGAGTAACCTGGTTCTGTTCAGCCTCGGGAAAAGAACACTGAGGGAGGACCTGATAAAGGATTATAAATATCCAAAGGGAGATGGGAAGCAAATGGGTGAGGCCAGGCTCTTCTCAGTGGTATAGTGATAGGCCTAAAATGTGAACACAGGAATTTCCATACAAACGTGCAGGATAATTTCTTTTCAATAAGAGTGACAGAGCACTGGACCAGGTTGTCCAGAGAGGCTGTGGAGTCTCCTTCTCTGGAGATGTTCAAAACCCATCTGGACACCTATCTGTGAGGTCTGTTGCAGGGAGCCTGCTTTAGCAGGGGAGTTGGATTAGATGATCTCGTGTTGCACTTTGGTCTATGCAATCCCAGATATAAGTACAGACTGGGAGAAAAATTCATTGAGAGCAGCCTTGTGGAGAAGGATTTGGGGTCCTGGTGGGCAAAAAGATGGACATGAGCCAGTAGTGTACTCCTGCAGCCAGGAAAACCAACTATATCCTGCGTAGCATCAAAAGAGGGGTGACCAGCAGGACAAAGTAGGTGACTGTGCCCTGATGCTCAGCCCTTGTAAGACCCCGTGTGAAGTACTGTGTCTAACCCAAGGGCCTACAGTATAGAAGGAAACAAAGCTGTTGGAGTGGGTCCAGAGGAGGGCCATGAAGTTGATCAAAGGGCTGGAGAACCCCTTCTATGAAGAAAGGTTGAGAGAGTTGGACTTATTTAGCCTGGAGAAGAAAAGCTCCAGAGAGACCTCACTGCAGCCTTCCAGTAACTGAAGGGAGCTTTTAAGCAGGATAGGGACTGACCTTTTACATGGTGGGAATGGATTTAAACTAAAAAAGGTAGTTTTAGATTAGATGTTAGGAAGAAATTTTTTACTTAGAGGGTGATGAGGCTCTGGAACATGTAGCCCATGTGAATGCTCCATCTCTGGAGGCATTGAGGGCCAGGTTGGGTGGGGTCTTGGGCAGCCTGATCTAATGGTTGACAATCCTGTCTATGGCATGGGAATTAGAACTAGATGATCTTTAAGGTCCCTTCCAACTTAAGCCATTCTATGATTCAATGATTCTATGATACCATATGACATCCTGTAGAAGGCTATGAAGCTGTGGGGTGCTGGCCTGGGGCACTGCCTCTGCTCAGGAATTGGCTGAGTGCTGGTCAGTGTGTAGAGAGACCTTGCATTGCTAGTGGTGCATCAGCTGGCAAGCAGTATTATTGCTAGCTGGACGTTCATTGTTGTGTAGCAAGTATTTGCATTGTGGATAAATACATACTTTATTATCATGGCTTATTTTTTCTTGTCAGGTTAAACCACAACAGTACATTTTTGCACCAAATGTGTGCAAAAATGGGCTCAAAGCATTGATGTAATTGCAGATCTGATCAGAGCATGTTAAAACAAAGTTGCTATAAGTCGTATAGTAGTTTAATATTTGTTAGTCACAATGTTATTTTTTTCCTTTTTTTTTTTAATATCTGTCAGAGTTTTCTCATGGAACAGCATTATTTAATACCTTCTTGCTATATATAATTTCTGTTGCTGTATTTACCAATTCTGGCATCTAGATTAAGGTTATCATTTTTCTGCATGGTGCAACACTTGTTGTGAAACTGATCTTAGTATTCAACATTGCAACCATCTTTGTACATGGGGAACCATATCTTGGAATCTATTAACAAATTTCAGTCTTTACTTTGTCTACTTGAGGAGCCAGGCTATGAGGGAGAAAAAGCAGAATGCTGAAAGCAACATGTTCTTTTTGCTATATCTACTGAATGTGTTTCAGCTAGACAGTGGCAGGGAGTGTGGAATGGTGTGGGCACATGCATAGAACAGAGGTCACCTCCAGAGTTATAAAACCTCCCTTGAACTGCTGAATCCTGAAAAGCTAATATAATACTTGGAAATGGTGTGCTGTCATTCTGGTAATCCTTGAGGGACACAGTCACTGCAATATGGTGGGGCCTGCCCCATGCCTACCAAGACCCAATTAATACCCCAAAGGGGAGAGAGATCCCTGGATCTGATTGCAATGTACCAGTCCCTGCAGTTGCTCCAACTCCTGCAACAGACCTTGCAGTTTAATCAGAAAGCCAACCTGTGCCAGTATCAGTCACCTTTTGCACAAGACAAAAAAAGAGGGCTATGAAAGTCAACTTGTCTAGTAAGAAAACTCCTGCTAAGACAAGGATGGAAAAAGAAAATGAGAATGAAGCAGAGCCATCACATGAATGAGATAAGGAAGAGGGAGAACTCAAAAAGGAGACAATAACCATCTGATCCCGAATTACAGATGAGCTGTGAGACATGCAAAAAGACTTCAGCCATCATCCATTCCTCTTTTCTGTCTTGGTAAATAGATTTTATCTAACCCACAAGTTATATTTTGTTTCCAATTCTATCCCTCATCCCATTGGAGGGAGAAGGGAGTGAATGGCTTTGTGGTGTTTAGCGGCCTGCCAAGCTAAACCACAATATATGGGTTAAGAAAATACAGTATTCTCCACAAGTTTTGAACTATTTTGGGGCAGAAGATACTGGATTGTGGTTTCTGGGTTTGGGAAAGTGTAATAGGAAGCTCAATGTCTGGTTGAACCAGAGCTTAACCTTTTTCCAGCCTGAAAAGTAGTGCTGGGGACTGATGCAGCCTTCACTAAGGAAGTGTACAAGAAGCAAGAAATCCAAAGGAGTTAAAAAAATCGACATATGTGGGGACATTGGGATGGGAAATGAAGGGAATAAAAGGTGGTACAGGTTTGAAAAGAAAAGGCATTCTCTGTCTTCTCTTTCTATCCTTCCCCACCACCAAGATGAAAATGTCTTTCTTTGACTAGGTATTGAATGTAGCTACAAGACTCTAATGTCTTTTCCCATAAATACATAGGTTCTCCACTCAGTAAATATCATTTTCAATGCCATCATAAAATATTAGAGTGAAAACCAAACCACCTTTATTTGTTTAGAAAGTTTACTTGCCAAAAAGTTTCTGAGAAAGAGTGACTGCTTTTCAAATAAAATCATTACTAAAGAAAAAGTCATTGGTTTGAGATGAATAGAAAACTTCTGTGTGTAACTAAGTCTTCTAAAGATTGCACAGAAATGTGTGAAATGTCATTTTTGAAAGAACTGCTTCAACAACTTATATTTAAAAGCCTGGACAGTTACATTTATTCTTATAGAAAACATATTCTTCTTAAAAAATAAATGCTTTTTAAGAGAGGTCTGAACACAAGGGCAGTCAGAAGCAGGCATTAGTATTTTTTTCTTGTGTTGTTAAAATGAAATACCTTCTTTTCCTTTTACTGAGGAAGAGGAAAGCTGCTGGATTCATGAAACAGAAATGTGGTTCCAGTGTGAAAAGTTAGAGCCACCATTTTACTTCCTTAGGGCACAATTTATAACAGAATGAGACAATGAAAATTACGCTCATCTATAAAATTAACTACATGTAATTAAATTGGTTAATGGGGCATGTAAAATATGCACTATTCAAAAACAAACAACAAAAAATTATATTATTTATCCCTTCTACGAGACATTCTGATCACGGGATCACAAATGAATAGTCCTAGTCTGTTTCTGAGTCCAATCCTTCATGAGACCATGGTGAACACTGACATGAACAGTAGACTGTCCCTAAGCATTTCAAGGTATCTGTAGAAAATTCTAATGTAAGAATCACTGGTTCTGATTTGAAGATTGTCTCATATTTTTGTAAATATATGTATGGATGCAGCTGTGAAAAATCTAAGCTCATCAGGGAATCACTATAGACCTGTGACTGTAAAAGGATATTTTGATTTTTAAATCTAAAATGATGTGTATCTTCAAATTAATTTAGAAAAGAATTTTGCTTCAAATAGAGCTTTGGGGTTTTTTTCTTTCTTTTTTTTTTTTTTTTCTAAAATCAGCCAGTTAAAATAATCATGTTTTTAACTTATGTCTTTTTCTTTTGAAAATTTAATTTTCTATTCAAAGGTTAGTGGAAGATTCATACATGCAATGATGTCTGGATGATTTCTTTGGTATGGTGACCTACAAAATGATCTTGGTAAGTGGAAGTATTCATTACTTGTAGTTATTAAATACACAGTAAATCTTTGAGATGCATATATAAATACATCTATCACATAATTATTATTTTTGAAGTCTATTTTAGACACTCCATCAAAGCTAGTGAGGCCATTCAGTGAATATATTTGGGATCAGATTGAGATATATAACAAAATTGCCAGTAGGCAGAAAGAACACTCTTATGAAGCTATATTTTGTAAGTAATTTAGGCTGGAGATCCTCACTGGAACAGCATTCTGCTTACTGTAAGTTATATTCTTTACATATACCTTTTTAGTAATGAAGAAAAATTAATATTTAAATTCTATCTTTTTTTTTTGAAAAATATGTACAAAGAGTGTTGAGTCTACTCTGTTTAAACTTGTTTATATATAGTTTTATGATGTCCTTCATTCCCTGGCTGTGGACCCATGATACTTAGTATCTTTCTGTATAAAAATATAAAACGGTTAATAAAAACAGAATTTCCAACAAATTATTTTTGTTTGGAAAAAAATATGCAAATATACAAGGGTAAGTGACTGAGGGAACAGAGATTTAGAGATGAGTAATTCCCTGTGCTAATTTTGTATCCTGACTTTTCATAAGGTTTTCATTACTGACAAACATTAGCAGTGAGCAAGCACTGTAATCACATTTAACATCTGCTGTACATTTAGTTGCATATAGAATTTAGTAGCTGTAGAGGAACAGAGGATGTTAGATTTCTTTCCTCATACACTCATTATTGACATTTGGTTTGAGCTACATTATAAAATCAGCATTGAGTATGGGTCTGTTGGTTTTAGCTCAGTCTCTAATGAATTGTAAGCACGACTTGAATAATAAGAGCTTAGTAAAATATAAGTTGTGTGCTCACAAATGGATTGCAAAACAGCCATTTCTAACAGCAACAATTCCATGCAGGAGAGCACAGAGAGAGGAAAGTACTTAGTAGTCTACTACACTTATTGCTATTGCTAAATGGCTGTAATTAATTTAGAAGTATATTGACCCTACCGGATGATTCAGCACCACATAATAGTGGCTGTTATGCAAAAACAATCCTGTGTATATGATGAAATACTGTACGATTTTCTTTTTTTTTTCTTGTACTGAAATAGGAGATGTGACGTTATTTGTGAAGGTGTTTTAGCAGAAAAACCTTAAAAAACACCTCATTGCTCTGTATAAGATATACATTATATCTGGGACTCTACTGCTGAGCAAAAAGAATAAAAATTGCACATAGCATTCTTTTATGAGTTTCTGTTCTTCCTACCTCTGCATGTAAACCACAGCTACATCACTAATGGTCCTTTGAGATTTGCAGCTGAAATAGAAAATGAAACATAGTGTTCAAAAGCAAACACTGAATTTGTTCTGACACCATTTATTCATTTTCAGCATTGTCTCTGTGCTTGGATACATACCTGTGGGATAATATAGGTGTGTGGCAGCAAAAGAAATGGAAAAGGAAAGCTACATGTTGCTTTCTTGCTGAATGTCTCAGTCACATGTGTCTTGTTTAATTAGGTATCGATAACGATTACCTGTACTGATCTATACCTTGAAGATAAGTTGAGCAACAAGACCAGACATTTTTTAATGATTCTATTAATGCTGCTTTAAATTCACAAGAACATATTATTCAGGTATGAAAATGCTTCAAGAAGTGTTGTGATTCAAATATATAACTATCCTCCAGAAAAGCTGAAAAAGTAGGTACATGTATTGAAGTTGATAGAGATAGATGAGATTAGCTTAGCATTTTGCTTGACAGTATTTTCCCAGAACATATGGTCAGTGCTATCAGGGCTAATACAGAGAGCACTGACTAATCAGGGAGACAGATTCACCAGCAGTGACTGCAACACATGGTGGCCTCTCAGTGTTAAAAAGAGCCATCACAGTCATTTGTAAACATGATCAGATAATGTGACTATTTATCATTTTGATTGTTTCAACCACAGAACTAAAGCCTGGAGATCTTTTGCTCACTCCTCCAGCAGCTGGGAGGGGAAGATATTGTAAGTTAGCTGTGCTTGCTGCTGCAAGAAGGAAGTGAGGGGAAAATCTGACAGATTTTTTATGAGTCTAATATTGATTAAATGTATTATAAGCATTACTTTTAAGACTAATCGATAACAGTGATTTTAACGACAAGCTGCCATTAATTATAGTTAGCTATTCTAAGCAAGGCCAAAACAAGCCTATTGTTTATCAGATGCTGCATCTATTTGGAGAAGTCAAGTAAATCCAACAGCTGACAGAGGCAACTGAAATTCAACATGAATGATGTAGACAGTGGTAAATACTCTACTGACCTAATTTTGCAGCTGCTCAGAGAAGACATTTTTGTTGGTGATTGTTGGTTTGTGATTAGATCTGCCCTCGTCATATGCAGCAAATACAGTGTCTTTTATTCTGAGAGCTTTCTGCAGTATGTGCACAAGCTGTTAGAATAAGTTATAACACTATTCAGTAGAGGACCCAAAAGCTTATTGATATCAGGGCAGAAAAAGGTAATTTTAAGAGTTACAGACACTAGTGTTTTTTTATTATTCTTGCAGAAATCTCTTCCTATTAAGTTAAGGATAGAAAAATATCAGGTTTGACCTGCAAATCCGTGCAATTATCTTGTATTTGTGACACTGATGGATTCCGTGATGAGTGACCACTATTCATTTTTCCATCTTAGTTTTCCACTGACTTTCTTTAAAATGTTCTGTCACTTGTCAGTTTGTTGCTTACCTACTGAACAGAAGATGCTATCAGAGCTATTTCTCTAGTTACCGGTTCCAAGATGTGTGCAGCACAAATGAAAAATTAAAAAAGAGCATCCTCAGACATTTTGGCAAATTTCCTTGCCAATGAATATTTTTTTTCTAATGCTAGCTTTCTGGTATATCACACATTTCATGTTTCGTCTCAGCCTGTAGGATCCCAGCCATCTCCTGTGCAGAGACACTAGTCTAGTCTTGGCTGTATTGGAATTAAGAGAAATTTAGTGAATGAAAGATTGTTTAACCTTCTCCAGCATCTTCCAGAACTGGAAAAAAAAATCTAATCTGTGCTTATTTTCTTTTGAGTGTGAGATTTCTACATTTTGCATTTGTGGAGGTTGATCAAATGATGAAAACAGGACGTTTTACACTGCAAATAGGTGAACTTCCACTGCTCAGCCGAATCTACCTACTGAACTACTGAAATATGAACTATAGAATAGTGTATGTTCTGATTTGAACTTTTAATTTTATTTTTTATTTTCTTATTTGGCCTGTGAGAAACAAGCAGATGCTCACGTATCTGCTTAATAAACGAACTCAAGTGATAGCTGACAAGTGTTATTTATAGCATATAAGATATTCAGCACTTAAAGATCAACTCAGAAATCTTTGCTACGCTTTAAACAAATCACCAGGCATGGAGTGATTAATAGCATGGTAAAGTTTCCTGTATTTTTCCAACTGTAGCTGATCTCTCAGTATTTTACTGTGTGTTTCCCTATGCACGTATTAAATGAGAAAGGAAATTTGATAGAGTTAATTATCATCATACTGATCTTTGTCAAACAGCTCTCATTTATTTTGTTCAAACTGAAGCATTCCAGCATTTGTGTGTGTCCATATAGAGCTAAGGAGAGAAAACACGACTTTACAATGAAATATGCTATGATGACTTGTAGCTGTTATCAGTCACTTAAAGCATGTTCTTTGAAAAGTAATGTTGCATATAGTTTCAAAGGTGAAATTGAATGTTTGGTTTATATGTCAGGAAGTGAAGGCTTACGGCACATAAAATAAGGAACAGTATTTGGCTGTGCAACAGGAACCTTCTTTTTCCTGAATAGGAAGAGCTTCTCATTTTGCTTTCATTTACAGAAAAAGAATCACTTGAGAATAAGGAAAGGAATTTTCCTTGTTCTGATTTTTGTATCTACTGCTTGGGTATCTGCATACCACTGAAGATGTTTTGCTTAGAAGCGACTGTTTCTCTGAACTGGATCAGATTCACACAGTTAAAAGGTTTTCTCTTCCCTATGTTTGCTTCTCTAGCTGCTGTTCCAAGTTACAGTATTCTAGATGTTTGCTTCTCTGCATTGCTGTGTTACTGTATACTGAAAGATGGTGATGCATGCTGATGAAAACTACAGAGATTTTAGAAAAAGATAGCTCTTTTGATTCTGATGGACAAATGCACATGCCCAATCCCAGATATGTGCACAGACTCGGAGAAAAACTCATTGAGAGCAGCCCTGCAAAGAACCACTTGAAGGTGTACAAAAAGCTGGACACCAGCCAGCACTGTGTGCTTGCAGCCCAGAAGGCCACCTGAATCCTGGACTGCGTGAAAAGAAGGGTGGTTGGCAGGGAGAGGGAGGTGAATGTCACCTTCTACTCTGCCCTTGTGAGGCCCAGTCTAGAGTACTGCATCCAGACTGGGACCCCAAGCACAAGAAAGATGTGGAGCTGTTGGAATGGGTCTGGAGGAAGGTCACTAGGGTGATCAAAGGGCTGATGCATCTCTGTTATTGAGAAAGGTTGAGAGAATTGGACTTGTTTAGCTTGGAGAAGAAAAGGCTCTGTGGAAACATCATTGCAGCATCCCAGTATTTAAAAGGAGCTTATAAGCAGGAAGGAAAGCAGCCTCTTACATGGTCTGACAGTGATAGGATGAGGGGGAATAGCTTTAAATGTAAAGAAGGGAAATTTAGGTTAGATGTTATTTGGAAATTCTTTGCTCAGAGGGTGGTGAAGCACTGAAACAAGCTGTCCAGTGAAGCTGTGGATGCCCCATCCCTGGAGGCATTCAAAGCCAGCTTGGATGGGGCCTGGAGCAGCCTGATATGGTGAGTGGCAACCCTGCCCATGGCAGGTGGTTAGAATTGGATGATCTTTACTGTCCCTTCCAACTTGAGCCATGCTATGATTCTATGTATACGTTTGTTCATGTTTGAAATTTGCATAGTGAACAATTATAACTAAAACAATGCACTGTAACTAGCAATATTGTGCTCTTAAAGTAGTAAAAGTGACTGAGAATTTATACTTATGAAAGATCACAAAGTTTGTTTTCTTCCATAAAAGGAACATGCAACACAGGAACTTCCATACAAATATGAGAACTTTTTTATTGTGGAGGTGATGGAGCACTGGGACAGGCTGCCCAGAGAGGTTGTGAAGTCTCCTCTGCATATTTTTAAGATCCACCTGAACACTTTCCTGTGTACCTGTGTACTGTAAGGGACCTGATTTAGCAGAGGAGCTGGAGTAGATGATCTCCAGAGGTCCCTTACAGCCCCTAAGATCCTGTGATTCCATGAGAATAGCAATACTTTCTACCTGAGCTATGAGAGAGTCTTCTTAAAGCCTTCATATTGCGATTTCGTGAGTATTGTGTTGAATATATTGTCTATGGGTGAAAAGCAAATGTATGTACATTGCAAAACCATTAATAACATTGATTAGTGAAAAATTCTAACAGCTCCCTGCATGCAAATGTCTGGAAGGATGACTAAAAAGCATCAATCAATTTAGGTTTACTTGAAGTTTAACTGGAATATCCTGTAGGGCTCACTGATACCATCCAGACTTGGGTGTTTTCCAGTATCAGGCATCTGTACACTTACACTTTGTGCTACTTTGCCATGAGCACTACAATGATTGCTTCTAGAAAAGAGAAGTTTTTGCTATGAAAAGGCATAGAATTAGGTAGAATTCAAATTTCCAGTGGTTTCAGTATTGAAAAATGTGGTTGTTTTATTTTTAAGTTTCATATTTCATTAAGTTTCTACAAAGTGGGTGTACAATGTCCTCATTTTCTTCTTGTCCTGCTTTCAGCTGAGACAGTGTTAATAGTACACTGATGTCTTGGTTGTTGCTTAGAGATGGGTTCAGGCCAGGCTGCTTGATAGAAGAGCCACTGCCTTTACGTCAAAGCAGCAAGAGGCAGATTGGAGCCAGGACAATAAGCCTGAATTAGGCACTGAGCTGTTCCTTGTCATTTGATATCAGGCTCATGGCTATAAAGCTCCTGGGAGTTGGATGGAGGCAGCTGCTGCTTGGGGATTGTCTGGGTGTTGGCTAGTCAGCGGGTATTGTTAGCTGGATGTCAGTGGGTGTGTGGTGAGAAATTGTTTTGTGAATATAAATATAGTTATCACTGTCGTAGCATTTTTATTTCCATTTTACTTTTCTGTGTTAGTAAATGGCTTTTATCTCAACCCACATGTTCTGTTTTGTTTCCAGTTCCCTCCCTCATCCCACTTGGGGGATGAGCAAACAGTTGTGTGATGCTGAGCTGCCTACTGGGTTAAACCACAATAATTTTTTGGTGTTCAGCGTGAGGCTCAGAGCCATGACTCTGTTATGCTTACACTGATTATGCTATGTGGGCAGGCAGCTCGCCACCACAAAGCTGTTCACACACAACCCCTCTTCCACCCCCCTCCAAAGTGAAATGAGGGATATATATATATATATGTATACATTTATATATGTCCACAATGCAATTACTCACTACCCAGCAACCAACGCTCAGGTAAGAATACAACTTCCTGCTGCTAACCAACATCAACCAATGAAACATCTCACCACTCGCTGACCGATGTCCAGCTGAACCCCAAGCAGTGGCTGCCCCCAGCACACTCCCCACGGTGTTATGGCCTTCTGCATGATGTCATGTGGTATGGAATAGCCCCATGCTGAATTGAGGCCAGCTGTCCTGGCTCTATCCTGTCCCCTGCCTCATGCCATCGTGGTGGCAGCTCTTCCACATCAAGCAGCTCAGCCCGGTGCCAGGTGTGTTCCTGTCCTTCAGCAATAACCAAACACTGGTATGAAATTGGCACTATCTCAGCTGAAAGCAGGACACCCCTCCAGTGATTCTACAGTTAAATAACTGATACAATACATGGATTAGCTCCGGGTTTGGTCTGGCACCTGGCTCCTTCCTACCACTCTTATGAAGGAAAACCTCTCACGGCTTTGCTGAGAGTTCTGCTTATGTATTGAATGTGGGAAAGCCCTGTCATTAGAAATACGAATAAACCAAGATATACGTAAATCTCATGGTTACATTAGTTTGAAATACCAATTGAAATCATTTGGACATAAATCTGTCTAAATCCTTCTTATGTTTAATGATATTACACACACACAAAAAGAGTGGAAACTACTTCATTATTTGGCAAGTGGTGGAAATGTGTCACTGGGAGAAAAAAACTCTTACTCTCATTCAGTCTTCAAAATTATAATAAATAATTTATTACACAGTGCAAAATTTCCATATCATCACGATACATTCAATATGATGATTTTAACACAATATGTGTTTAACATACAGGATTTAATAAAAAATTTTAGAATATCAATCTTTCCTCCCCTTCTTGGGTAAAACTTGTTACGTGTTTTCTTTTTAACTGCTGCTTAGGATTTTCAGTAAGGCAATTTTTTTTTGAGCTTTGCTTTCATTTATTGCTTTTTGATTTGTGAATAATAACAATGAAAAAGGAAATCATTTAAATTGAAAAAAAATTAGACTGTTTCTTGAAGATCTTCTTGGGGGGGGGTTGTTTGTCGGTTGGCTGTTTTAAACTCTTTTGTCATTACGTAACAAAATGCTGCAACAGGACATCACATCACATTAAATTTATTTGCAAAATTTAAGATTGTGTTAATTTTAACCGTATTTATGTTAATGTAAAGTGAACTGTTGGATCAGAAGTGAAAATGAGAGCAATGTTGGAGGTGATATAATCCTGATATTCTAGCAATACTACATATCCAATTAGTTATACTGCAGTAGTCACAGCACTGAATCACTGTCTGTAAATGTGTGTGATAATGATGACCTTAATTTTTATTACTACCCAAAGAAGGCTCTATCTTAAAGGTATATCAAAATATTTATTTGAAATTGGATATTTCATAGTTATAGTCCCTAACAAGAAAGGAATACATTTCATCACGCTTTCTCATTTCTAGACAATTAGAAGGAGAAAGAAGGTAAACTTGCAGATCCATTCACTTTTTTGCAGTGCCCAGACCATTACTGAGCAATTACCTTACTTTACCAACAGTTTATTTTACCCTTGGAAATAGTACAAAGGAAATTCTTATCTTATACACATCTGATCACAATTGATAAAGGATTTATCATATAAATCATAGACAGATTTTTGTAATTGCCCCGTTGAAAGGATACTGTGTGATGCAAAGTATCATTTGTAATATATATCATATATGTGGAGAATAAAGTTATGGTACAGTGTTTTATTGTTCTTTTCAATGTTAAAAGATATGGACAAACTATTGCCTGATTTTTATTTTTTTTATTTCTCTAGGCGAGAAATTATCTCTTTATTATCTCTCTAGGCGGGAGAATGGTGTATTCACTTTTCTGCTTACTGCAGGGAACATGCAGAGGAAAAATTAAAGATATCCGAAGAATTTATATGTTTTTATGTATACGACAGTACCTCACTCTACACGTCTCTCTCTGTAATGTATTGTATGTGTAATAAATAATTTTCTCAAAATCAAGGGATCAACAGATCCCTTGACTGACTGACTGAGTAGAAATCATCACTTTCCAGAGTCATAGTTTTATTTCTTCTTCTGATCCCGACTAGATGGAAATTTTTTCTCAGACCTTGTTATTCCTTCCTCATGCTTTTTCCTGTTTCAGCTGTAGGTTTCATGGGATATATTCCATTTGTTGATATTATTTGGTATAAGATAACAGCCATAATTTCTCTTGGTATTTAAATAAGAAATATTGAAAAAGAAAAAAAAAAAAAAAGGAAGTATTAATGGTTTAGAGGAATACGTGGTAAAACTGATTAAATAAGCATCTAATCTAAGTGTTAGTTCTGATTCATTTTCACCTAGATTTTAATAGTTGAAATGTAGAACTAATACTATTGATCTTATTTATCAGAGCAGATACGTAGATTTTTTGGAATGAGAAAGAAAAGCAGATTTTTCTCCTGAGAAGAAACACTCAAGACTCCATTGTTTGACATAGACACACTTATTTCATAGCTTCAGAGAGCTTAAAGGTCAGTGCTTCATCTTTTCTAAGTTTTTGTCAAATGTCAGACAAGCAGTCAGATTTCTTTCATTTACCAGGGAATGTGTGTAGACTTAATGGATATTTAATAAACAAAATGATACTTGTCTATAGATTGACTATAGATTGACTATAGATTTCGACTTTTTCTGGTTAAGTCATGCATCAATCCCCTTAGCAGGACCTGTAAGTCAAGAGAGTTCAAGGAGTTAGCTTTGGGACAAAGAAAATACTCCAAAGAAGTGATTTTAACCCAGTGTTACTGAACTATTAATTCTGGTGTACCAGAAATAAATGAAAAATAGAGCAATGTAAATATCGTAATATGTCAACAGCGTAAATGTAATATGTAAATGTATAAATAATAAATGTTAAAAAATCAAGAGGAATGGAAAACATTTTGATGCTGAAATTCTTACTAATACTCATCTGTTAAGGAACTAAAAAGTGAAATCAGGCAGTTAAGACTAAGGGTGGTCCCTAAGGTCATAGATTAGGATACAAAAAAAAGGAGTTGCTCATAGCTCCTGGAAGAGAGCTTCTACATAAACATGAGGTGAGAGAGAAAGAAATTATAGTAATTGTAAAAGAAAGTACTGATTTTTTTTTTCTGTGTATAGGTAGTCTGTCTTTAACTTTCAGCTTGTTTTTATAACCTCTGGTTACTTCAACCACCTTGATTTTGTCTTATGGTTAGTTCTTGATGCGCACATCAAAATTCTGTCCCTTCGATAGATGCTCTGACCAAAGGAAATCACCATTTCCACTGATTTTTGTTCACTTGTGATTTCTTTGGCTAGCTAAGGCTAGTGGCCTTAAAATACTGAACCTCTTTATAAGATTACATACATATCAGAAGTTTAATTATAAGTATAGCATCCATCAAAAATGTGCGTATTAGTTTCTTGTTAGAATTTTGCATCTTCTTTCTAACAATTGTGTATGTGTATTTATATGTGCGTCCTTCTCTTCAATCTGGAAGCTCTGTATTCATCTACTGCCACAGATTAGTTAGCAGTGACCTGAGTCAACAGATATTTATCTCTAACTAAACTAACCTCCTATTTTACTCTCTTTTTTAGGTTTGCTATCTCTTATTGCTTATTCAGTTGCTCTTTCCATAGCTACCTGGAGCCTTTGATCACCACCTACTGTTGTGTTGTCTTTCCTTCCACAAATCAAAACATCAGCCAGGTAAGTCTTTGTTTCACTTTAGGTTCAACAGCCTTCTATAAGCACACTGTGTTCCTTTGAATTTCCTTCAAGTGCCAGGCTCCACCTAACCAGTAGTCTGAAAAGACTGAAGACTGAATGAGCATGGGTGACTATACTGTTGCACTAGCACTATTCTTGCTGTATCTGGAGTAAAGAAGTTTTTGGTACTAGCTATATTTCTTCAGCAAGTCTTCATTGAGAGAGCAGAAGGTTCTGCCATTTTATTGCTTTTCAAAAAATTATTTTGGGTGAGCATCTAAGCACACATCATGCTCTAGGATTCCCAGAGCAATAAGTTGACTCAGGACCTGCCTTCTCCTCTGCCTCCAGGCAAAGTGAGAACTCTGCTGGGCAGGTGCTGACAGGTAATTGGGTTCTTCATGCTTTTTTCAGACTGTATTTTGAAAGGTTTCTTATTCCCTGGAAGCTGCCCTCAAACACCTCAGCAGTTGTTTTGGTTCCTTGCCCTGAATAAATTGCAGCTGAATTCTGACATTGATTTCTACATTCTTGGTCAGAAAAAAACTGACATGATGTAGTGTTGTTATTTAGCCAGAAGGCTTTTCCTGTGCCTATGCAGCATCTCTGTACTCATTCATCTGCTTTCTGAATCTCTCTTGTGTTTCTGTGCTTAATTCTCTGATGGTGGCAAATAGCTGATAATGGGGAATTGCAGATGTGGCTTTGAGGCCATCGTGTTCAGCTAGTTAGACTTTGCTTCTGGCACTAGTAGTATGTCACCTTTCTTACTCTCAACATCTACATCAAATTATTGTTCTGCGTTGGAAGTCTTACATACTATGTAAATTTCATATTAGTTTATAGTTGTCACAAATAATTTATTCATGGATTTGTTGACTCTAACATCTCCATAAAATTCCATTATTTTTTATGTGCTCAGGCAGACTCATTAATACGTAAATCATGATGGAGAGTATAATGTGTTAATGGATATATTGACTAAAATATTTTCTTTGTGTAACATGTGCCTCCCTCATTCATTTAAATCGTTAATCTGATTTAGATTATTTTAAACATTTTTGTATTTATTATATATCTGAAATGCAATCCAGATAATACTGTTATTAATTTACATTTGTATTATGTATATGAAATACACAATTATGATAATAAATAATTATGTGCCAAGTTAATTAAGTGAATCCTAGTAGTTCAGGGGCTTCTAGAGGAAAGGAAATGGCAATCAGAAGAGACAGCTGAGCTAAGGTTTATCCAGACCAGCACAGAAAAACAGGTTTATGTTTGTCATATTTATTGCAGAAAACACCATAAAAATGCTGTTCAGCGCTCCCTGATAAACTCTATGAAGATGTTGCTGAACACAAATAAACTTCATTCTTTCAGACACTTCTTACGTGGATAAACATGGCATATTTTCAGGAAAATGTCTGAAGGCATTTCTTGGAGAGAAAAAAGCTAACTGTTGTGACGAAAAAGGAGACTAAAAATCTTTCTGTTAAATGATGTGGACAGTAAAAGAGAAATTTCATGTATTAAAATCAGAGTCCTCTTTCCTTTAGCCTTCTCATTAGCAATGACTACCTTGAAAAGTAGTTTAAGAATTTCTTTCTGGTTAGCCAAAAACTTGGCTACTAAACTTGGCACTAATTAGCGGTATGGAGAATTGAGTGGAAACTTACAAGAAGATAAACATCTGGGAAATCTTGATTTAAGTAAGAGGCAGCGCTCCATACACACTACCCTCATAGGAGGATGGCAGAGCTAACCTATTTCTACACTACTATTGGAAAATTTTAGATACCATATCCCTAAAACTCATGCACAAATATTATTTTGCTCAGTGTTTTCTGCTGTAGGTCTGACACACACAAGAAGCAAAGAAATGTAAAAGAGCAGAAAGGAGATATAAAGATGTAAAGAGTCATTGTCAGAGAGTTGTATCTTGCCTGGTGAAATTCTTCTCCTTTCCATACTCTTCCTGACCTAACATTTAAGACCAGTGGAGGAATAAAAGTATAGAGTGCCATGAAAAGGATTGTGTCAATGATGCCATACATGTTTATGGTTGAAACAAGTGACTAATTTAAAAAAATGGCCATAAGTTTGCTATATGTTCTGGGGGAAAAAAGAACCCAAAGTTTCAAGTTCCATCCTTTTTTTTTTTTAAGATTTAACAATAATTTTTTTAAGATTTTACAAATCTTATTGTTTAAGTTGTATAGTTGAACTGGGATCTGCTGGTCAAACTGGAGAGCAAGAAGAAAAGGCACCGACAGTGGAAGCAGGTATAGGTAGTGGGGAGGAGTACAGGGACGCTGTTAGGCTGTGTAGGGATGGGATCAAGAAGGCTAAGGCCCAACTGGAACTGGACTTGGCAAGGGGTACAAACAAGAAGAAGAAAGGCTTCTATAGGTGTGTAAATGAGAAAAGGAAAGTCTAGAAAGGTGTACTCTCTCTAATGAGTGACACAGGCAGGCTAGTAACAACAGACATGAAGAATACTAAGGTACTCAACATCATTTTTGCCCCAGCCTTCACTGACAACTGCTCTTCACACACCCCTTAAGTGGATGGGTCTGAAGGTGGGAATTGGTGGAACAATGTTCTTCCTAAGAGAAGATCAGGTGTGTGACCACCTGAGGAACCTGAACATTCAAATGTTTATGGGTCCCGATGTGATGCATGCTAGAATCCATAGGAAACTGGCTGATGTAGTCACCAAGCTACTCTCAGTGATATTTGTAAAGCCATGGTTGTCAGGTGAAGTCCCTGGTGACTTTAAAAAAGACAATGCAACACCCATTTCTAAGAAGGGTAGAAAGAACAACCCTGGGAACTACTGACCTGTCAGCCAGGGAAAATCAAGGAACAGATCATTCTGGAAGCAGTGCTAAGCACGACAACAAGCATAACTTCCCTTCCAAAAGATTTTCCATGTATTCCTTCCTGAAATTGAAAGTTTTGTTCATAAATTTTTTCATTTACCCCAGGACAATTAAAAAAATAAGTATTTTTTTTCCTCTACTTCTTTCTTTCTTTCTTTAGTTTGTTTTTATCCACTGCTAACATACTGTTTACATATTTAAAAGGTGGTTGATATGCAAGTACTTTCTGCAGCTGGTTAGCTGGTGACCTTGGTTAGTGCTTACTTAAAACAACAGTGCTTTGTAAAGGATAGGATGAGAGGTAGTTCAGTTATAACACTAGCTCTGTCTGAACAATTATTTAAGTTAAAAATTGATGCTTGAACTGAGTTATGATAACAATCCTGTGAACTTGAGCAGCGTATAGCATCAAAGACTAATTCAGCTAATATCACAGAATCACAGAATCACAGAAATTGAGGGGACCTCGGGACATTATAGAGTTCAAACCCCCTACTACAGAAGATTCCCTACAGTAGGTTGCACAGGCATGCGTCCATATTGGTCTTGAATATCTCCGTAGAAAGAGACTCCACAACCTTTCTGAGCAACCGTTTCCAGAGCTCCTTCACCATTAACGAAATTATTCTGCATGTTTGTACAGAACTTCCTGTGTTCACATTTTAGGCCATTGTTCCCTGTCCTATCACTGCACACCACTGAGAAGAGACTAGCTTCATTCATTTGCCTCCCACCTCCCTTTAGATATTTATAATCCTTTATCAGATCCTCCCTCAGTGTTCTTTTCCCCCGGCTGAACAGACCCAGGTTATTCAGCCTTTCCTCATATGGGAGATGCTCCAAGTTTTTTATCAACTTTGTGGCCCTCTGCTGGATTTCTTCAGGAGATCCTCTTTTTTTTTTTTTTTTTTCTGAACTGGAGAGCCCACAACTGGACACAGTATTCTAAATGTGGCCTCACTAGGGCAGAGTAGAGGGGGAGGATCACCTTCCTTGACCTGCTAGCCATGCACCTGAGGGTAACATTTTATGCACCCCAGGATACCATTGGCCTTCTTGGCCACCAGGGCACACTGCTGGTTCATGGACAACCTGTTGTCTACTGAGATCACAGTCCCTCCTCTGCAGCGCTCCTCTTCAACAGGTTAGCCCCTAGTGTGCACTAGTGTGTGCAGTTATTCCTCTCCAGGTTCAAGATTCTACACTTGCACTTATTAAACCTCATCAGGTTTCACCTTGTCCAACTCCCCAATCTGTCCAGGTCTTGTCCAATGGAAGCACAGCCTTCTGGTGTGTCATCCACTCCTCCCAGCTTTGTATCATCAGCAAACTTGCTGAGGGTGCACACAATCCCTTCGGCCAGCTTGTTGATGAAGATGTTGTACAAGACTGGACACAGCACTGACCCCAGGGCAGCACCACTAGTTACAGGCCTCCAACCAGACTCTGTGCTGCTGATGACAATCCTCCGAGCTATGTCAGTCATTCTGTTCTTAATCACCTCACTGTCCACTCATCTATCCCACCATTTCTAAGTTTCATAACAAGGAAGTTATGGAAGTCAGTGTCAAAAGCCTTGGTGAAGTCAAGGTAGACAACAACCACTGCTGTCCCCAACATCTACCCAGCCAGATGTGACATTATGGAAAGCTACCAGGTTGGTCAAACATGATTCCCCCATGGTGAATTCACATTGACTACTCCTCATAACATTTTTTCTCTTCCAATTGCTTGGAGATAGCATTCAGAATGAGTTGTTTCATCACCTTTCCAGGGACGGAGGTGAGGCTGACTGGCCTGTAATTTTCTGGATCCTACTTCTTGCCTTTTTTGAAGATTGAAATGACATTAGCTATCCTCCAGTCTTCAGGCACCTCTCCCATTTGCTAAGACCTTTCAAAGATGATAAAGAGTGGCTCAGCAATTGCCTCTGCCAGTTCCCTCTGCATATCTAAGTGCATCCCATCAGGGCACAAGGATTTGTGTAGGTTGATTTTGGCTGGATGCTCTCTGACCATCTCGTTCTCAACCCTAGGGAAGCCTTCCATTCCCCAGACTTTCTCTCTTATCTCCATGGCCCGGGATTCCTGAGGGGCAGTCCTTGTAGTGAATACTGAAGCAAAGAAGGCATTCAGTATCTCCACCTTTTCAGCATTCTCTGTTACCAGGGCACCCATCCATTTAGTAGGAGGCCCACATCTCCTCTAGTCTTCCTTTTACTGTTGACATGCTTACAAAAACTTTTCTTATTATACTTTATCTTCTTTGCAAGATTTAATTCCAAGAATGCCTTAGCCTTCCTTGTTGCATCCCTAGAGGCCTTGACAGCATTTTTCCCAGGTGGACAGGTGCTTTTTCCATATTTCATAGACTTTCTTCTTTCCTTTTAGTTTATCCATGAGTTTCTTGCTCATTCACACAGGCCTTCTGCCACCTTTCCCTGATTTCTTACAGCTGCACTCTTTAGATCAGAAATTTGCATAATTCCAGAAAATTTCAAAAAATTACATTCATTTAGATATACTCTGTTGTAATAGTTACAATATTTTTCAAGACAAAAACAAGTCCCCACAGTTAAGATCTGTGGAATAAAAGTTTTAAAAGAAACCACCTTTTTATCACTTTTATAGAAATTTTTTTCCACATTCAACCACAACTTATTTATTGGTATTTTAGCTGGTTTTTGATGTGCTAGTTTGCAATATTCTAAAGGAATCTTATTTTATGATAAGGATATTTAGGAGTACAAACAGAGAAGAAATTTCTTTACAAAATGACAAGGCACTGAGCTGTTCTTCTTTCCCCTCTCTTCAATTATACTCAGATGGGAAAAGCCAATCTATCACTTTTAGGATATATCAGCATTCATGTTCTTTGACCTTCGTGCTAATTGCTATAAAAAGCTTTTTTCTCTTGAAGATATAATTCAGATCACATACAGTGCTAGGATGTGCATCTTCAGGAAATGCATCTTCAGGGCCTCACTCTCCCCTTCTCATCTCCCCTCCATACAGATGTGATTTTTTCGCTTGCCTCTGTCTCTGTACCCTGCACAAGACAGCGGCAGCTCTGTAAGGTACTTTGTGGTGTCCTAGAATCTCTGCTTTCCTTTTCCACAAGCTGGTGTGTCAGGCTCACTGTTCCCAGCTGATGTGAAAACATCACGTGCTATCTCCAGGCAAACTTGCTGCTGTTTCATACCCCAGCAGCTGGGGTTGGCAGCGATGGCTGGGACAGCCCTGCTGCCCGATAGATCTGAGCACAGCTGGTGTGGGGAGGTGCTGCTCAGCATCCTGCAATCTCATCCAACTTCATCCCAAATGCAAAGTGTGCGCACAGGATGCTCTCACTTCCAGGTTCCCGTAAATCCCACTGATGTACCGGGTGCATGAGGACAGGAAAGCAAAGCAAGGTGTCTGGCTGTTGGTTTGTGTATTTGTGACAGGTATGTGTAAAGGGATTGTTTTATAGTCTGCTGTAAATATTCTGCAATTGCTGACCTTGCCCTTGCCTTTGCATTTATGAAAAGAGGGCAGTACGTATTTTAGGATGTTGTATGTTGTCCTGGAGGCTTGGAGTGCAACTGGGCATTCCATGTGCTGAGTCAAATCAGGCCTTCATGTGTCCTTTGACTGCTAATCTGATTTTTTTTCAACAGCTGCATAGAGCAATGGTATCTGCTGAGTCCCTCTTCTCAGATATCTCATTAACAAAAGATCAAACACAAAAGCAAAACCAAATCTCCAATGACTTAAGATTTCTCAGACTTTCCAGAGGTGGTCTTCCTTCATTTACTGAAATAGTATTATAACAACCATTCCAGCACTGTATATATTATGTATAGAAGACATCGTTACTAAAAGAACTGTAGGTGAGTTGTTCTGTCAAATTTATATCGTAAGAACATATTTAGCTGTTTTCTATGATTCTATGATGTGCCTTGAAATTGCTGTGCTTTTTCTTGATTAGTGATCGAAAATTTCAAGTAGAACAGGACATTTTTGTTAGGAGCAAAAAGAGATGAGGGAGGCAGAAATTCTGTGATTACAGACAAGGTAATTTAGGACAAAAAAAAAATGTACAAAATCCTGTTTCTTGAACAAAGAAAAAATCAAGAAGATAATGGTGTTTGCTCAGAATTTCAGCCTAGACTGCTTTTTCTCCAAAACCAACCTCAAAATACAATTTCTACATTCTGCTTTCTGTTTTGACCCTGTAGCAGACCTACATCACATAAAATCATAGAATCATTAAGGTTGGAAAAGACCTCCAAGATCACCTAGTCCAATTGTCCACCTACCACCAATATTTCCCCACTAAACTGTGTTCCTTAGTACATATTTACATATTTCCTGAAGACTTCCAGGGGCAGTGACTCAGCTACCTCCCTGGACAGCCCAGTCCAGTACCTGACAACTCTTTCAGAGAAGTTTTTCCTAATGACTCAGTTTCTTCATCGTGGTGGATCTTAAGCATGATCATGCTTTGAATAGATAACTCTTTCACCAGTCAGAATTTGGAGTTAGCTGTTTTTCACATTTCAGCTAATTCTATAGCATTTTCTTATGGAAACTGAAAAAAGACTGCCATCCCGTCTTTCGTATTCAGCTACCTACAGTACAATCCACAACAGTGGCAGAAAGATATGACTGCAAGTTACTACATTTTGGTGACAAAATTATTAATTCTTGTTTTGAATGTTCTGTTTAATTAAAATAAAATGTTTCCTTTATTTCAAAACATGATCACATTTTTTTTTTTGTATTAAAAAATAAAAATGCAGTGCTCAAAAAGTTCAACTGCTATGCCATCATCCTTTCCTTGTTATAGAGAGACAGGGATGAAATCTGATCACCAACTGCAGTATGTGCTTTCAGATGGCTTGCACTGCATTTTCAGGCATTTGTTCATCCCCAAGAATTTGTCTGTTTCTCATCATAATCCTACACTAGAGGATCAAATTAAAGGCTCACAGGCAATGTTATTTCTGGTTTTACCTCCCTTACAAGTTGTCACTTTTCTACATCTGTTAAGTCCAGCTAGAATCATTCTTACAAAAATAAAATACATGTTTACATGTAGGTTTTATCAAGGAGTCCCATGGAATCTTGTCAATGGCTCTCAACATATGGCTTCTTATTGCTTTGACTTTTGTATCTGAGAGGATCTAACTTCCTGGTGCCAAACTTTTATTATGTATTCTTTGAGAAAGTAGCAGGATTTGTCAGTGAGTTAACAATTGAGCCATGTTAGCACAGATGTTTTTCAAAACATTCATCATTTGATTCCTCTAATAAATGTGCATAAAAATGACATTCTTCTGTTTGATCATTGATGAATGGCATTATTCTGTTGCTTCATTGATGACTGCACTCTCAGAAAAATGAAAAGAAAACAAACTAACAAAGCATCAAAGCAACAACAATAAAGCCAAAGCAAAACAAAGAAAACCAGCATGGCAAGTCTGAACCTCCAAGTCTCCCCTGTAAATAATCAAAAGGAAGTATATTAAAAAAATAGTTAAGAAAGATTACATAGTGCCTTCCAATTGTGAATAGACTTAAAAGGAGTTCTGCAAAAATTATGAATATCATTTTCAGGACAGCACAAAACTCAAAATATGGGAACTCAAGTCACATTACCAGAAACTACTTCAATGTAAGTCTCTTTTCAGTGAAAGGAATTGCAAAAACTGTTAGAATCCACTTTAGTACAATTTAATTGCATGACCTTACATTATAAATTAGATACTATATAGTGTAGTATACTCAAAGATATTTTTAAGAAACCTGAGGCAAAACATAAAATACTGCATAAAAGCAGATGCGTGTTTTACAGTATGCTTCTAACCTATTAACCTTCCATAGACTTCTTTAGATTGACTCAAGAGTTTCAGGTCAAAAGAACAAAGATTTACCGGAGTTCTTTTGGCAGAAGGAATGATGTACATATATTCTCTACTCCAACTTCCTAAATTATAATTCCTAGTCAGGGGAATACATTGCATGCATGAAAAATAGTTTTTCAATACATGGAGTTAAAAGTTCCCCTTGCCTCTGAATTTAATCCTGACATATGATTTTAATGCATTTGCCAGATTGAGCAAGAAATGGAAATAATGTTAGTTTTGTCTGAAAAGTTCCTGCCTATTTAATGGATATTTTACTTCAGTAGAATGAGTTATTGTTGTTTATATGAATACAAACGTATACAGTTACTGCATGACTCCACTGCAGAGGAGCAATCTGATCCTTAAGGACACTGTATTCTAAATGGGAACAACGAATAGCCATTAAAAATAAATAAATAAAAGCCAATAGAAAGGAAATTATTTACCATAGACCTTCCAGAATGATATGGTAATGAAAGAACTACTTAGGTGTTTGTTTTTCCTCAATCAATCTTGAGGATTTCATGTGACCTTATTTTAAGGATCATTTTGAAGAGAAATAGTTTCCCAGTCTTGAACTTATGGAGACTCTCAGAAAGCATGTGGTTTGAATTGAACATACAGCCCATAACACCAGTTAAGCTGTTGCTCCTCCTGATATTTCTTACAGATGTGGGACTAATGTTTATTCTTTTTGATGTTTCGGTGTGTGCCAAAGATATTTCTCATATTATTTAACTTCCATATTTTGTATAATTTGCAGGGCTGAATGGAAATTAGAGTTTCTGAGTTTTCATAACCACTTCTGTTCTTGTGCAACTTTTGCACACCTCTGGAAGATATTAAATCACATTTTTTCTCCTCAAATATTCCAGTTTTCCAGAACATCATTCCCTACTGACAGATCATAGGGAAAATTCCTGGTATATATATTGATTGTATTAACTACAACAGAGCTAAAGTCTTCGTGAAGACAGAAAGTCATAAAGTATCACAAAAGAAGTATATTTTAAAACTTTATGTGTAAAATGTAGGATTCATTATTGCTGGATAGTCTTTCAGCTGGTCTCACTGGCTGCATTCCTTCGCACTAATTTTTTTAAAAATATAATAATTATTATTATTTTTTCTCTCTCTATTTTAGTCTTACTCTTGGATAAGGTAGGACAGAATACAATGTGAGGGAAAGGGGAATGTTGAATTTCCATCAATTTATAGGCTCTCTACTTACTGTGGTTTGGGGCTTAAATTTGTACTTTGTTCAGACCTATATTTCCGCTATTATTTTATGGGAAAAGCAGAAATAATGGGGAATTTGAAGTACATTAAAATTAAAAAAAAACTGCTGATCTTTTTTCCACACGTGTATTTACCCATTGGAAGGACTTTAAATGTCTCCTTCATTTTTCTTAGATGCTTTAGATTGCATAGAATGTGTCTGTTGAAAAAAGAAATCATCATCAAAAGATAAACACAGATGTGCATCTTCTAATTCAGAAGGTTTATTTTTAGTGTCTGTGTCACAGAGACATTATGAGCGATATTGATTTTCTTGGCCTCAGATAAGCAATGTGAACTTTGTCTTGATTTATTCTTGCCTTAAATTTACCATAAATTTCATATGTGCCAATATTCTATATTTGAATGCCTTGTGTGCATTAGCAATATTGGAATATCATATTGTATTAAGTAACTGCTGCTGCTGCTTCATGTAGGCACCAGTGACACAGCTGTGAGCAACGTGAAGAATATCAAGAGTGATTAGAAAGCACAGGGAGCACCAGTGAAGGGCTCAGGAGTGCAGGTAGTCCTTTCATCTGTCCTTCTAGTAAACGGAACAGGGAGGAAAAGGGTTGATAAAATTGAGAAAATCAATAAACCATTAAGGGAGTGGTGTCATGTGCAGGGCTTCAGCCACAACCTTTTTGAGAAGAACATCTTTGGCAACAAGCTTTCAGGAGGGCCTTAGGTTAGACTTGGTGGAAGAGGAGATCCTCAACCCCTTCCACTTTGAGTCCAATGACAATAATGGATTATCTGCGGTGCAGCAGGATCACAGGCCAGGAAAAGCCCACCTGAGGTGAAGGGCAAGGGAACTCCAAATGGTAAATCAGCCTCACTGGGGTCCAACATAAATGCCTGTACACTAATGCAAGGAGCATAGGGAACAAGCAAGAAGACTCATAGGTGTGCAAATGCCTGCAGGGCTATGATGTCACTGATGTCACTGAGACATGGTGGAAAGGCTCTCATGGCTAGGGAATAGGAATAGATGTGTATACACTCTTTAGGAAAGACAGGCATGGAAAAGGGAAAGAAGTGTTGCCTTCTGTATTAATGACCATCTGGAGTCCATGAAGCTGCTCTTAGAGATGGATGAGGAGCTGACAGAGAGCTTATGGGTCAGGGTTAAAGGAAAGATGGGGGAAGGAGACATTGTTGTGGCGGTCTGCTACAGGACACCTAACCAGGAAGACTGAATGAATGAGGCCCTCTATAAACAGATAGAAACAGCTTCACACTCACAAGCTGTAGTTCTCATGGGGGACTTCAACTGCCCCAGTATCTGTGGGAAGGACAACACAACAAGGCACCAGTAATCGAAGAGGTTCCTGAAGTGCATTAATGATCACTTCCTCTTCTGAACGGTACTGGAACTCACAAGAAAAAGATGATATGCTGGACCTTGTCCTCACCAAAGAGGAAGACCTGGTGAGTAATGTGAAGCTCAAGGGCAGCCTTGGCTGCAGCGATCAAGAAATGAGTTCAAGATTCTTAGGGCACCAAAGAGAGTGTGTAGAAAACTTACTACTCTGGACTTAAAGAGAGCAGATGTTGACCTCTTAATGGATCTGCTTGGCAAGGTGTCATGGGACAAAGCACTGGAGGGAAGAGAGGCCCAAGAAAGCTGGTCGGTATTGAAGGACCATCTGTTCCAAGCCCAGGTGCAGTGCACCACAGGAAGGAGGAAGGCAGACAAGAATGCCAGGAGGCCTCCATGGATGAACAAGGAGCTCCTGGACTTACAGGGGTGCAAAAACAAAGTCTATAAACAGTGAAAGCAAGAATGTGTTAAGTGGGAGGAATACAAAGAGGCTGTCAGGGTAGCCAGGGACAGGTTACGAAAGCTGAAGCCTGGATAGAATTAAATCTAGCCAGGTACTCAAACGGGAACAAGGAGAATTTCTACAAGTATATCAGTGATAAAAGGAATGCTAGGGAAGATGTGGGCCCTCTCCAGAAGGAAACTGGAGACCTGGTCACAAGGGATGCAGAGTAGGCTGGAGTGCTTTCCAGTCTTCACTGGCAAGGGCTCTTGCCATACCAGCAGTGTTACAGAAAGTGAAGGTAAGAAATGGGAGAAGGAAGATCTGCCCACTGTAAGTGAAGATCAGGTTCAAGACCACCTAAAGAACCTGAAGATGCACAAGTCAATGTGACCTGACGAGATTCATCCACAGGTCCTGAGGGAACTGGCAGATGAAGTTGCCAAACTGCTATCCATCATATTTGAAAGGTCATGGCAGTCTGGTGAAGTTCCCACTGACTGGAAAAGGGGAAACATTACTCCCATTTCCAAGAAGGGAAAAAAAGAATATTGAGGAAACTACAGGCCAGTCACTTTCACCTCTGCCTGGCAAGATCATGGAGCAGATCCTCCTGAAGCCTCTGGTAAGGTACACTGAAAATTAAGATGAGGTGATTGGTGGTAACCAACATGGCTTCACCAAGGGCAAGTCTTGCCTGACAAACTTGGTGGCCTTTTATGATGGAGTTACAGCATCAGTGAATTAAGGAAGAGCAACTGACTTTATACATCTGGATTTTTGCAATGCATTTGATGCTGTCCCACATAACATCCTGGTCAATAAATTGGATGAATATGAGTTTGACAGACTAACTACTTGCTGAATAAAGAGCTGGCTGAATGGTTGCACTGAGAAGAGAAGGGATGGCATCCAGAAAGACCTGGACTGGCTTGAGAGGTGGGCCCATGCCAACCTCATGAAGTTCAACAAAACCAAGTACAAGGTCCTGCACTTGGATCAGGGGAAACCCAAGCACAAATACAGGCTAGGTGGAGAATGTCTTGAGTGTATACCTGAGGAGAAGGATTTGGGGGTATTTGTTGATGAGAAACTCAACATGAGCCAGCAATGTGTGCTTGCAGCCCAGAAGGCCAACTACATCCTGGGCTGCATCAAGAAAAGCACGGCCAGCATGTCAAGTGAGGTGATTCTGTCCCTCTACTCTGCTCTCGTATGTCACCACCCAGAGTACCGTGTCCAGTTCTGGGGCCCCCAAGGACATTAAGCAGTTGGAGCGGGTCCAGAAGAGGGCCATTAAGATGATTAGAAGGCTGGAGCACCTCCCCTATGAAGACAGCCTAAGAGAGTTGGGATTGTTCAGCATGGAGAAGAGAAGGCTCCAGGGAGACCTTATAGTGGTCTTTCAGTACATGAAGGAGGTATACTGGAAAGCTGGTGAGGGACTTTTTACAAGGGTATGTAGCGATAGGATGGGGGTTATCATGTTTGTGTGGTTTTTCATTGGTATTCCACATCATAATATCATGCAGTGCATAAGGAGTTAAAGAGTTAATGCTGCAATTCTGTGGAGTGTTGATATTTCCAGTCTCTTGGTCTCAGAAGAGAAGAACGAACTACGACTCCTAGCAGACTTCATTTTTCCATTTCCATTTTCCATCCGGAGGGAAAGATAAAACAAACTCTTTGCTCCTTGGCTGCTTCTCCGACAGCATTAGAGTAAGGACTTCAGTTTCGTAAACTCTCTCATTTTATCTGATTTATTAGCTTCAATTCCAACCATATTTTATTATATTGTCTTATCTTGCATTCTGCTACTGTATTTAGTAACTAAGCTTTTTTCCCTTAGCTCATTGCCACTGTTCTCTTTCGTCCACGACAATCTCCCTAACTTTTCCTTCTCCCACCCCTTCCCAAGGCATGGATCTGCGAGTCTCTTAGCCCCCTTGTAACCAAACCAGGCTGAACCATGACAGGGGGTAATAGCTATTAACTGGAAGAGAGTAGATTTATACTAGATATAAGGAAGAAACTTTTCACTGTGAGGGTGGTGAGATACTACAACATGTTGCCCAGAAAGGTTGTGGATACCCCCTCCCTGGAGGTGTTCGATGCTGGGCTGGCTAGGGCTTTGAGCACCATGGTCCAGAGGGAGGTGTCCTAGCCCATGGTAGGGCGGTTGGAACAAGATGATCTCCAAGGCCTTAGATCTCTTTGCATTATAAATAATAAAAGTTATTGATTTCAATGATAGACATTTTAAAGAGTATTTTTTTTTAGGTGCAGAAGGCATTTGTTCAACTGACATTTGATAAAACAGCACAGCTACAGAGAGCTTTCCTTATTCTGTGATAATGTTTATAATAATTATGTTGTGTCAGAACACACAAATAGATCAACTTGATAAAGATAGGATTATATTTAGTTCTCAGTGTGTGCATGTGTTTAAATGTTTTCCTCCCTTTAAAAGTAACTGTAGTTATATGCCTACGGTGAATAATACCAATTCTATGTGGTATTTTATCTTTCTAATTTAGAAAACAAGAGCTGTCACAGAAAGCAATATACATAATACAAAGCAGTGTTCCAGTGGCTGTGTTGGAATTTTTAAAAAAGCATGGGAAATGTGGTTTGCCATAGTATTTTAATACTTATATATGTTTAAATTTTTATGGGCCATTAATATTATTAGTAGACATTTGTTGAAATAATACCAAATTGTTTTAAGAAGAGCTGGAGGATTTTTTGAAAGGTTCAGGTAGGAGAAAATGTCTTTCTGTGCATACTGTCTTATTTGATCTTTTCTTGTTTTTTAATTTGAATCTCTCCGGGTTCTTTCAAAGCACACCACTATTATCCTCCTGTTGGTTAAAAAGCAAACAAAAATATTTTCAATTCAGCAAACATAATATCTTTGCATATTATTGTCATTAACACAAAATATAAATTGCCTTCTACTCATGCTGTGGATGATACATTTCCTGTAAGTGTTTTGTCAGAAAACTATTTTTCCTGAAATATCCAGATTTCATGTATGCTGCATTCATGTGACTCTATGCCAAAATCTATTAAAGTGTATGATTTCTCCTCATTCCGATTCTTACATCAAGATGAAGTAAATATCATGGTAAGAAGAATTGATAAAAAATGAGCCTAAAAAATGGGTGTCATGTAAGTTATGCTTTGCAACACAATATGACTTGTGTGTAGATTCACAGTAAGAGAATTTAGAAAGAGTATAAAGGGATTTTAAACTTGTTGCCTTTATAATTGTCAACATGAAATCATTTTCTAAGCCATGAAACTATTTGCACTGCTTTGAAACAGACAATTTACTTACACTGTGTATTGGCTTAAATGAGCCTATCAGACAGAGAAACACTCCATCAGTCTTCATCCTGAACTCTGGTTTTCTAAAGGTTAATGCATCATCGCCCTTTACCAATTTGAATGGTTTCAGCTGTTGTTATGTTAATGTATATATTGGTAATAAATTTTAATTTCTTTCTTATTTCTTGAAAATGCAAAATCCTAATATTCTCAAAAGAAAAAAAAACAAATCCAAAAATGGGAGGAATAAATATAAAAAGATTACTCTTCCTTCTCTGCCTCCTTTTCTTTCTCCCTATGATAAATAAAATAAAGAAAGAAAGACTATGTTCTGGGAGAAAGACTGCAGACAAAGCCCATATTGTTCCAATTCTCTTTTAGCTTATCACAGTTTAATATGTAAATATATTAGCACACACTTCATTGGAAAAGATCACTATTATTTCAAAGTACAGAAACAAACTGAACTGTGATTTCTTTTTAATTAGTCTTTATTTCCCACTAGTGGAACTCACAATTCTCCTGAGCATTTGCTGTTTTTTTTGGCTAGGGAAGTTTGCATGTTCCAAGCTTTCACTGATGAAGATTCTCATTTACCTTAATGGTACTGAGCACTGGGGTCTCTATGCATATAGATCTCATACAGTTGTCTATACTGATGAATGTCATTTTGAATGACATGTTGCAGCTCTCAAGTTGATTGGATGTGAGCCCAAGGGCATAAGTACTAGGCAAAGATGATTTTGCTAGGACAGTTTGCATAACAAGCAACTGTCATCTCATTAGCAAGCATAGGCATTTTTGCCACATGCTGTTTAACACATCATCACACCTGTTCACACCTCATTGTCCCAAGAATTCAGTTAAGCAGCTTTCTGTTGGCATTATTTTTGTATTCTTTGCTGAGAGTTGGCTATTCTATGCCAGATTTAGAGGTGTGAGTTCAAGCTTCAAAACATGATGTGCTGTGAGTTCTGTTTTGAGGGGGCTGAAGAGCAAGATTATGATTTGAATAACAGCCAGCATCAGACACTGCTTTATAACTCTTCCTGCTAGTGGCTATTCTTTTGGAGATTCTATTATCTTTCCTCTTTGTCTATAAAATAGGTTAATTTACCATTGCTCAGACTGATATGTCACCTTTTCCTCTACTTGCTAATAAAGGCACCTCAAATGCTCAGGAAAATAAATACATACGCATGTTTTTACAAAATGAAAGTGAAGATAGCATTATGTTCGGCACTGGTTGTTCGTTCAACGTGGCAGGTCCTTTTGTAGCTCAGTCCATCAGCCTATGCACCAGCTCCAGCTCTGGGCGACACATCCTTCAGGAATGTTATGATGTGCAGGTTGGGCTCTTATCAGTGCTGCACGGGAGCCTGGCCAACCAACAAGAGCACCCAAGACTAACCTGTCCCCAGGACTTAGCCGCAGGGCTGAGAGGCAGACTTCTTCAGCCCTTAAGGATACTGAAAGAAATAAGGTTGAGGATATTAGATGAGCTGGGAACACAGGAGCGGGAGAGTGGTTAACAGTTGAAAACACAGATGGGGCTGGGTACAGCTGCAGATCTGTGGAAGGTGAGAAGCAGAACAAGGAGATGTGGGGGAAGGCTGATTCACTCGTAAGATGGATGAGGGCTGTGAAGAGAAGAGGGAGGAGTGGAGGTCAGCCTTGATAAACTGAAAGTGCTCATGGCCCACCTACTCAGCTGAGCTGGACTATTTCTCCAGCTTGCCCTTTTCATTTTCTTTTCATTTTCATGTTTGTAATCTTGAAGGCAACTGCATGCACAAGTAGGCCAACTGGCAATTTGAAGAAGGGAGAAGCCTCCATCTGCTACACTGATTAAGTTGTTTATTGCTTTTTTTGGTATATTGGTATGTGAGAAAAGGTATCCTCAATAAATGTCCAGTACTGTTCTGCCAATTGAACAATACTGTTCAGTTAAATTTTCCATTTTCATGTAGTTTGTGGAAAATACAACAGAAGTACTATAGTATTCTGCATTTCCCAGAATCATGGAATCATAGGGGTTGAAAAGGACCTCTGGAGATCATCCAGTCCAGGCATATCCAACCCACAGCCAATAGTCTGCATGAGGCACTGAACAACTAGTAATGCAGCCCCACAAGAGCCTAAACTTTTAACACTATTATGTGATTTTTAGCAATATTTTTCATGAGTCAATTGCATGTAGCTTGAGCACAGACTGCTTAGGTGACAACAGAACGGTGTGCAGTGCAGTGCTAACTCTGCCCCTTCCATCCAACACAGTCTAAGCCAAATTGAAATCCACATGTATTACATGAGACACTTTTGTGCCTCTAGACGAGTAAAACGGAATGATTACTGATAACAGTATTTCTACCTACCTACATGTGCACGTGCCTGTGAAGATAAGTGTTTATGTTATTAAGCAAACATGCAAGTTTTCTTATTTAATTATTAAGTTTGACCTTGCATTATTTTGTAAAATAGTTTACTAAGTTAACATGTTCACTGTGGAAGAAATATCCAGAATACTCATGCGGTGCTGACTAATTTTGCAGTTCTCAATGTTTCAAAATGCTTACCAAAATATAAAATATTTTGCAATGTATTTTTAATTAGTTTTGTGATGTCTCACAGATTTAGCATTTTTGGTGGATTTGACCACTCACTTAAATGAGTTAAATATGCATGGTCATGGTGAAAAACAATTTATTTATGCTGTGTTTCAAACAAAAAAAAAAAGTGTTCAAAATGAAACTTAAATTACGTCAAGGTCAGGATGTCAAATAATTCAATGCATTTTGATACACTGGCTAAACACAGTCCTGTGAACAGCAAAAAACATGCAGCCTTTTATTCCATATTAATACAGGAACTTGAAAATAAGTTTCAAGATCTCTGAAAAAATGATCAATTTTTGATACACCTGTGACTGCATTTTCAGTCATTGTAAATACATTACCTTCAATTTTTCAAATGGAATTTATAGAGTTGCAATCAGACATTCAACTGAAAGAAAAATTTGATCATGTCTCTACTAGATTTTGTAAGATCTATCTTATCTGAGAAAATCACGTTCACAATCATGCTTTATTCATGTCATTGCTTTTTCGCAATACATACATATGTGAGAAACAATTCTGAAGGACGAAGAACAGAAAGAGTAAAATTAGATCAAAAATCTCTAATGAGCACCCTGAGAACTCACTAAGAATTTCATTCACTTCCATCAAACCAGATAGATGCATTAGTTTCACAAAAACAAGGTCAAATATACCACTAGCTTTATGGCTTTGTTCCCACTCTTTTTATGTTTAATTGAAGAATATAAAAATAAAATACATTTTGCTATTTATATATGTTAACTATATCATATATTTTATCCATAGTCCAAGACAATTCCTCTTCATTCAGTGTGGCCCAGATAAGGTAAAATGTTGGACACTCATGTTCTAGTTCAACCCCATTGCTAAAGCAAGAGGTTCCTCAGAGTAGGTTGCACAGGAAAGAGTCCTGGTGGGTTTTGAGTATCTCCTGAGAAGGAGACTCCACAACCTGTCCGAGCAGCTTGTTCCAGTGCTCCATCACTCTCAGAGTAAATAAGTTTTTTGCCATGCTCATATGGAACTTCCAGTGCTCCAGATTGTTCCTGTTGCCCCCTGTGCTGTCACTGAGTACAACTGAAAAGAGCCTGGTCCCATTCACTTGACACTCACAATTTAGATCTTTGTAAGTGTTGGTAAGAACTTAAAGTCTTCCATTCTCCAGGTTAGTCTCAGGACTCTCAGCCTTCCCTTGTAAGTATATTTACCATAGAATCCTAGAATGGCTTGGGTTGGAAAAGACGTTAGAGACAGTTCTTTAGCTCTACTCCGCAGTAGATCAGGCTGCCCAAGGTCCCATCCAGCCTGGGCTTAAACACTTCCAGAGATGGGTCTTCCACAACTTCTCTAGGTACCTGTTCCAGCATCTCACCAACCCCTGCGCAAAAAATTTTCTCCTAACATCTAATCCAAATCTACCCTCTTTCAGTTTAAAACCATTTGCACTTGTCCTATCACTATCAGACTATGTAAAAAAGTGAGTCTTCCTCCTGATTATAAGGTCCTTTTTAAATACGGGAAGGCTACAGTGATATCTCATTGCAACCTTCCCTTCTCCAAGCTCAACAAACCCAGCTCCTTCATAAGAAAGGTTCTCCTCTGATCATCATCATGGTCCCCCTCTGGACCCTCTCCAACAGTTTCACATCTTTCTTGCGCTGGGGACCCCAGACCTGGATATAGTACTCTACCTTTCATGGGAAGAGTGCAGGGGAACAATCACCTCCCTCACCTGGTTGGCCACCCCTTTTTGATGCAGAGGTACTCAAGGCCCCTAATTATCTTTGTAGCCCTCCACTGAACTCCTTATTAGTACCCTGTCTTTCTTGAACTGAGAAACCCAGAACTGTAGACAGTATTCCAGATGTGACCTATGCTGGCTCACAGTTAACCTGCTGTCCACCAGGTCCTCCTCTTCAGAGCTTCTTTCCAGCAGGTTAGCCACTACTCGTACTGATGCTTACAGTCATTCCTCCTCAGGTGCAGGACCTTACACTCAGTCTTGTGGAACCTCGTAAGGTTCTTCACCACCCAACTCTCCAGCCTATCCAAGACTTGCTGAATGGCAGTATATACCTCTGGTGTGTCAGCCACTCTTCTCATCTTTATATCATCAGTAAACTTGCTGATGGTGGATTCCATCCCTTCTTCTAGGTAGTTGAAGGACATGTTGAACAAGACCAGCCCACTGGATCCAGACTGGGGAACATCACATGCTTCAGGCCTCCAACCGAACTCTGTGCTGCTGATCACAGTCCTCTGAGCTCTGCCAGTCAGCCAACTCTCAATCGACGTCATCGTCCACTCATCTATCCCACACTTCCTAAGCTTACTTACAAGGATATTATGGGAAGCAGTGTCAAATGTCTTGCTTAACAAACACTGCTCTCCCTTCAACTACCCAGGCAGTCAAGACATCATCAGTATTGGTCAAGTATGATCTCCCCTTGGTGGATTCAGGCTGACTACTTCTGGTAACCTGCTTTTCTTCCACTTCCTTCGTGATGACATTGAGAATAAGCTGTTCCATAACCTTCTTAGGGACAGAGGTGAAACTGATTGCACTGTAATTTCCTGGATCCTTCTTCTTGCCCTTTTTGAAGATTAGCATGACACTGGCTTTATTCCAGTCCTCGGGCATCTCTCCTGTTCTCTACGTCCTTTCAAAGATGATAGAAAGTAGTTCAGCAGTCACTGCCAGCTCCTTCAGCCTTTGCGTGTGCATCCTGTCAGAGCCCATCTATTTCCATGTGTTGTTTGTCTAGACAATCTCTAACCAGCTCCTCCTTGACCAAGGGGAAGTCTTTTTTTCTTCCTTTCTCCAGTTTCTCCCTTACCTCTACAGTCTGGAATTCTGGGGGCCAAACTTAGCAGTAAAGACTGAAGGAAAGAAGGCATTTAGTAACTTCATCTTCTCCATATCCTCCATTATCAGTGGGCCCACATTTTCCCTAGTCCTGCTTCTGCTATTGACACACTTAAAAAAGCCCTCATTCTTGTCATTGTTCTCCCTCACCGGATTTAATTCCAAGTGGGTCTTACTTTTCCTCACTGCATCTTATCATGCCCTGACAATGTTACTATATTCCTTCCAAGTGGCTAAATCCTTTTACCACATTTTGTAGATTTTCTTCTTCCATTTGAGTTTTTCCAAGAGTTTGCTTGTATATTGTCACAGCGTTATCTATGGATCTGTGTCTGTGACAGGGGGACAGCAGGCCCACAGGCCCACCAGCCCGGAAGAGAGAGGAAGGAGAAAAAAAAGTGTCAGCGGTTTAGGGGCTGGCCCGGCTTGGTCCCATGACTAATGCGGCAGGGGATCCGTGGGCCCATGCCCTGGAGAAAACAAAGGGAAAAGAAGAACGGTAGGAAAACTGTACACGTGTCTAAAACAGAACAGCAGCAACAATCTGAGGAGGAATGTTAATTTACTAAATATTATATCAAAATTGAGGCCAATAAATCAAAACAGAGAAAGTTCAAAGCTGAGATTCTTACTCCTTAAGCTGCAGGGAGACCACGTGCTTCGCCACCGCATACGAAGAAAGGAAACTCCCAGTCTGCAAGGAGGATTCACCAGCCCCCTCCAGATGCAAAGACCCCTGGGGAGTGCAGCTCCTCCCCCCCCACTCCGAGAACCAAGCACCCAAAAAAGGCAGTCCACAGAAACCAGGACAGTAACTTTTTAACTGCCAGTGCTTTACATGATGTTATGATGTGGAATACCAACAACAAAAAATCACAAAACGATGAGATATATACATGCAGATCTCCTGCAACCTCTTCCTGATTTCTTACTTCTAGGGATGCATCAATCTTGAACTTGGAGGAAGTGCTATTTTAATGTTAATGGATTCTATTGTGCCCACTTAGCTTCCAATGCTCTAATCCAGGGGATGTCACCAAATAAGTCCTTGACAAGGTCAAATTTATCTCTCCTGAAGTCCAGGGTTGCAATCCTACTTATTGCCCTGCTTCTTCCACTCAGTATCCCGAAGTCCACTATCTCATGGTTGCTGCATCCAAGTTTTGCTCCAGACTTCACACTTCCAACTAGTCCTTCTTCATTTGTCCATAAACATATCTTCTTGTTGGCTCCTCTAACACCTGAATTAGAAAGTTACCTTCAGTGCTCTGCAGGAACCTCATAAACTGCATATGCCGGGTTATTTTGCTTTTCCTGCAGATTTCAGGGTGATCAAAGACCCCAGAGAGAAGCAGAGCTTGAGATCATGAGGTTACTGTCAGCCATGTGTCAAAAGCCTCATCAACTTCCTCCTCCTGATGAGATGGCTTGTAGTAAGCACCCACCCATATTAATCTTCCCCTTAATTCTCTTAAGTTCTCCATTTGTTCATCATTCATCTCCAGGCAGACCTCAATACATTCCAGTTGCTCTCTCACATAAAGAGCAACTTCACTACCTTGTCTTGCTGGCCTGTCTTTCAAAAGAAATACATAGCATTCATGACAGCATACCAATCATGAGAGTCCCACCATGTCTCCATGATTTCAATGAAATCATAGTCCTGCAACTGCATACAGTTCTCTAATGCTTCTTGTTTGTTCCCCATGCAACGTTCATTGTCAAACAGTCATGTTAGAGAAAAAAGGGGAGCAGACTATTGAGGTTTCCCTAGAGGGATTTAAGAGGATCCCTCATAGTTATATTCACTTCTGAGGCAGTTGGCCTTCTAGCTGCTGTCATGGGAGGCTGCTAAAGAACACTTGTCACTGTTCTGGTTGGCCTGAGTTATTCCCCAGTTGGTTGCAATGTTGTGAGCATTGCCATTTTGGACCCTACCTCCAAGTCCTTCAGTTTAGAGCCCACCTCACAAAGTTAGCTAGCCTGCTGGTGAAGATTGCCCTGCCTCTTCTAGATGGGTGGATCCCATCCATCCCTAACAGATTATATTCTTCATAGAAAGTCCCATTGTCATAAAAATCAAGCATTGGCACCAGCCATGTAAATAGAAGTTGATATGCATTATATGTCTATTTCTGACTGTACCCCCAACCTTTATGTCACATCGCATTTCTCTATGTAACAGAACAGCGGAATAAATAGACACCAGCAGCAACTACATTCAGTGAATAAAGTCTGAAATTTTCTATTGCTTTGCTTTAATGCACAGATGTATTGATGCCTACCACATTTATTTTGTTCACCTCTCTGTGTGTTGTCATAATCAAATAGAAAACATGAGTAGGGTGGCAAGTGAGTTACATTTGATGCATTTAAAAAAGTAGAGTTCTCATCCTACCTTAGTAATATTCTTTTGTTGTTGTTGTTGTCATAAACAGTGAGTCATTTGCTGTCACTTTGGTTATATATTTATCTTTGCTCAAAGTGTGCCAGAGTCTGAATCTTGCAAGGCTATTTCATAATAAATATACATTTTTGTTGCTTGTTTCACTGCTGATTTGATGATTATTTATATATTTGGACCTTGTAGATATCTTTGAGTAAATGAGTTTTAATTTTCAGTTAGATATCTGTGAAATAACCTATGCTCTCAGTTAAGAGTGCTGTAAAGAATGCAACTGCTCTCCATCTTGCATTTTCTTTTCATGTTTTTCATCTCAGGCATCTCAAAGATGATGCATCAAAACAGATAAAGAGACCCATTTATTGCTCAGATATTGCACCTCAGACACTTCCAGCACATTTTCAAATGAAAGGTTGATGGCTTTTCTCTGACTGTTTAGACTAACAATTTCTGAAATTCCCTAAAAGCATGTTACATTTCTGGTTCACTTGTTTTCATACTGGATCAGTAGGAGGTTAGTTCTTCTAAGACTGCAATCCCATTTAGGAGAAAATGAGCTGCTGACAGAACATCAAGATAAATAAAAGATAAAGTGTAAATACTTGCAGTTTCTATTTCTTCCCTTTCCAGAGGTGGAGTGGTTTCTGCCTGCTACAGGGTTGCTGCTGTGATGCTGCCTACAGCTTCACAGCATCCTTCTGTTCTCCCTAAGGAGATTTCAGCCCTTTGTGATATTAAAAAATAAAAAGCACTCAGATATAGAATATGAGTCTGTAATTCTGATAATTCCATAGCAGCACAAAGTGAGAAAGACACTATCCTTCCTACCCTTAGTCTGCCATATAGCCTGGAGGACTTGATAAGAAAACTCATCACTTATTTTGTTGTTTGGTAGGAAAACTTCAGTTTTTCCCTCGTCATCAGAAATGTCTTGCTATTAAATGCATGCAAAGCAGCTGTCAAACATCCTCCAGTGTGTCACACCACTTTGCCATTAAGGGCTTAGTATGTGACTTTTTATTCAGTATCTCAGACCCTTCTTCTCATTTTAGTCCTTTGCTTTTACACATAGGTCGGTCTTCATGATCTTCAGCTTTCTTTCTTACCACAGATATGCAGTAATAACGAAGGTCCTGTTTTATAATTTCCATGATTACATTTAACATTCTGTTGACTTTAAAGAAAATGCAATCATCTTCTTTGAAAAGGCAAACTCTACTGCACGTTTTAAATGTAAAGTATGTTTACTGCACAGGTCTTTTTTCTCTTTCCTTTGAACTGAAATTGTGCCATTTCAGGTGTCCCAGCCCATATCCCAGCTGGCACTTCAGAAAGAAACAAATATCTGGTATAACACAGGACCAATGTATCAAATCCTTGTTGATGTCACTGCTATCTAAATGATGTTTTTTATGCATTACATACAGACTTCCTCAAGGCATAAGCCAGGATGTCAGAAGCTGTTTATGTTGCATATTGTACAAATACAAGAGGCTGATATGTCTAAATACACTGTCTGTTTCTGTGGAGACTTCAGAAGAAATTCAGGGAATTTAGATTTTTCCCTTTTATACACTTCACATGTCTTTGCAGAGTGCCATGCATTCAAAGTACTGTTTTTTAACAAACAATCTGACATTAATCACTTCTGCTACTCTCAGAAGCATTGTCAGATCATAACAATCCTCTGAAATCCTTGTTACATGCTCTTTTTTTAAGCTTCTCCCATATAGTCACTGTAGTTTGAATGTGTATTGCCAGCTATTTGGAAAAAATAGCCTTTCATGGAAGACGTGCAACTTTATGGGATCAAACTCTAGAAAAACACCTCCAGGACCAAAAACTGCAGAAAGCAGAAATATTTATTCTTTTACAGAAGACCTCTGATGGGGGTTCCTATACAATACTACTCCCAAAAGGGCTTCTACTACCTTAGGAACAGTAAGCAAGGGAGTAGGGAAAATTTGCAAGTACCACCGGTGATATTGCTTCTAGAATACTGTGGAAAATTCTAGCAGACATGTTTTCGAAAGATTCTTTAACTATTTGATGTGTAAAACAGAAGCAACAAAAACTGATTGGAGAGCTTGAGGAAAATAGTTACACATGCCAGCTCTACCTTTCTCTGAGAAGTGACTTGATGATGGAGTATAAATATTGAGGGGGAAAATGGGTAATGAAGAGTTCTTTTCTGCACTAAGTAAAAGAACAAGAACCAATGTCTGGAAACTGAAGCAAGGTTTGTTTAATTCAAAAATAATACCCCCTTTATTTGTTTACTTCTTTAACAATTAGGCTGGGATTAATCTCCTGGTAGTATTGGTAACTTGTGTATGTGATGCCATGTGCATGTGAAAACTTAGTAGAAAAGACATATTATCCAAGAATATGAGTAAATCTAAAAAAAAATGCAAGTTAATGAGCTCAATACAAAGTTAGTAGTTGAAATGTAAAAAGATCTAGCAGATCCTTCTGGCCTTAGTATCTGTAAAGTCTGAGTGCTAATTAAATAACCTTTTCTGGCAAGTAAAGGCTTCAATATCTAGTCACAAATAGAGAAATTATATTTTTTTATTGTCTTCTAGAAAAGGTATTTGTCTGACATGGGGAAAAACTGTATGCTGGCATGCTACAGAATATGTATAGCTGTTCAACACACAAATTACACAAATTGAGCAAGTGAGGATATCTCTTTTCCGAGAAACTAAATGGAAAACACTTGACACTTGAAAATTGCAAGAAAATTATTTGAACGTCATTAGAGGATGTTTGCTCACATTTTGCATTGCAGGAGTCAAATGTGTAAGCCAGGAACAGCGTTTGTGTTATGTTTGCTTTAGAAAACTGTGTATAGATCCCTCAGGCACTGTTTTTGCAGGCAATTCCAAGTGAGGCAGGAGCAGCAGGGGGAAAAGTGAAGCAAAAGCTCTCTCTGACACAGCCTTTCCAGGAGAAGGTTTTCATCTGATAGGAGAAAAGGGGACTCTACTCTCAGCTTCCATCCAATTGCTCTGTAGTTTTCAGGCTGTTTGGCTAGGCCATTTTCTTTCCTACTGAGAAACACTCATAAAACTCATGTAATTTATTTGAAGATTAGTGTGCAGAACATTGAACATCTGCCTCCTATCTTCTGACAAGCTGTATAAAGATGTATTTCAACAAACCGGGGTGCAAAACTCATGATCTCAACTTGAGCCATTTTGTGATGGTTATATCTCTGCAGGGAGGCATAAGTCTCAGAGATTGGATTTTTTTTTTTTTAAGAACATCTTGTTTTTGGTCCCCCCTTGGAAGACTTCCCCTATATACTGACATCACTGCTTGTTCCAAATGCGTCCAAATAAAGCACTGCAATGAAAAAATCTTTGGGGACTGAAGTTGAGGGGACACATGAGCTTTAAATAATCTACTGAAGAGTAGATTTTATGAAATTTTATGAATTTTATGAAATTCAGGAGCACTGGTACAATTTCGGTGTATCTTCCTTTGTACAGTATGGTTTGAATATTTCTGGGGGAACTGTGTACAGTCTCATGATTGGCACAGCATTATTTGCTACTTATGGCTGTAAATACATGCAGAAGACCTAACTGAACTTCCAATACTTGGATACTCTGCAGCGTTATAATGGGTTTGAAAATAAGCCTGGATGGGATAAATACTCAATTTTGGGGGTTACATCTTCTGTTTCTGGTTACTAAAGGTTAACCCTCTCCTAATGCCTTCATCCAATGACCAAAATGTAAAAATATCAAACCTGAGATGGCATGGACTACTGGTGAAGAAGGCATACTTACAATACTTTCCCTTTGCAGGATATTTAAACTAGGTTTAGAGCAAAAGTCATAGAATGGCTTGGATTGGAAGGGACCTCAAGGATCATCAAATTCCACCCTGCCTGCCACAGGCAGTGTTGTCAGCCATTAGCTCAAGTAGAAGATAGCCTGCACAGCACCCCATCCAGTCTGTCCTTGAACACCTCCAGGGATGGGGCATCCACAACCTCTCCAGGCAGCCTATTCCAGCACCTCACTCCACTCTCAGTGAAAAAACATTCCTCCTTCTCCTATCACTATCTGCCCTTGTAAAAAGTTGATTTCCCTCATGTTTATAAAATCCCTTTAAATACTGGAAGGCTGCAATGAGGTCTCCCTGCAGCCTTCCCTTTTCCAGGCTGAACAATATAAGCATATAAACAGGCGGGGAACGATTGTTTACGAGGGTGGATAGCGATAGGACAAGGGAAAATGGTTTTAAACTGAGACAGGGGAGATTTAGGTTAGATATTAGGAGGAAGTTTTTCACTCGGGGTGGTGACGCACTGGAACAGGCTGCCCAAGGAGGTTGTGGATGCCCCGTCTCTGGAGGCATTCAAGGCCAGCCTGGATGTGGCTCTGGGCAGCCTGGTCTAGTGATTGGCACTTGCACTCAGCAGGGGGTTGAAACTCAGTGATCTTTGAGGTCCTTTTCAACCCAGGCCATTCTATGATTCTGTGATTCTATGATTCTATGATTCTATGATTCTATGAATATCATCTCTTCCAGCCTGTATTAATAGGAGTGGTGCTCCAGCACTCTGATCGGCCTTGTGGCCCTTCTCTGCACTGTCTCCAAAAGCTCCATATCTTTCCTGTGTTGGGGGGCCCAGACTTGGATACAGTACTCCAGATGGGCCCTCATGAGGGCAGAGTAGAGGGGGACAATTTACTCCTGTTCTGATGGAACCTAGGATACCACTGACCTTCTGGTCTGCAAGCGTACCCAGTTGGCTCATGTCAAGTTTTTCATCAATCAAGACCCCAAAGTCCTTCTCAGCAGGGCTACTCTCAAGGAGTTATTCTCTTAGTTTGTATGCATATCTGGGATTACCTCAACCCAAGTGCAAAACCTGGCACTTTGCTTTGCTGGACCTCATTAGGCTCACAAAGGCCCACCTTTTGAGTTTATCAAGGTCCCTCTGGATAACATCCCCTCCTTCTGCTTTATCAACTGCACAGCTCAGCTTGATGTCATCAGCAAACTTGCTGAGGGAGTGTCCAATCCCATTATCTATGGGAATGATAAAGAAGTGAGAGGGTACCAGTCCCAAGAAAGACCCCTTGAGGACACTGCTTGACACCAGCCTCCACCTGGACATAGATCCATCGACCACAATCCTCTGGCTATGAACTTCCAACCAATTCCTTATTCACTGAATAGCCCACCCTTCAAATTCATATCTCTCCTCTTGGCCTCTTCTCCCATGTAACTAGTGATAGGACTAGCAGGAATGGCCTCAAGTTGGGAGGGGGAGATTCAGGTTGGATGTTATGAAATAATTCTTCTCCGAGAGAGTGGTCAGGTGCTGGAACAGGCTGCCCAGGGGATGGTGGAGTCACCATCCCAGGAGGTGCTTGAAGAAATGTTTAGATGTACTGAGGGACGTGGTTTAATGGGAAATATTGGTGATAGAAGGACAGTTGGACTGGATGATCTTGGAGGTCTTTTCCAACCTTGGTGATTCTACGATTCTATAATTCTCCACCTTAGAGATCAGGGTGTGGTGGGGGATCATGGCAAAAGTCTTGCAGAAATTCAGGTAGATGACACTGATTGCCTACCCTTTGTCCACCAGTGCCATCACTCCATCATAGGAGGCCACTAGATTAGTCAGACACCATCTGCCCTTGGTGAAGCTGTACTGGCTGTCTTGGATCACCTGCTTATCCCTCCTATGCCTTAACATGCTGTTCTGCTCATGAAGAAGCAAAATTGACTCTGACAGGTTCTTGGCAATACCAGGCAAAGTTTTCAAAGGTAGGCCAACAGTTGTACAGAGAAAGAAGAGCTGAACTCGCCCAGCTGGTGAAAGGGCTCTCTGGCTATACAGCACTTCTCTTCAGGAAGCAGCCAAGTCCAAGAGATGCTCTCCCTTAAATGGCTGGCCCTTATATGAGCCCAGGGTGACTCCATCTCAGGTCCTTCCCTTCTGGTCAAGTGGGGGTACCTGTGCTCCCTCAGCCAGCCACAGCCCTTCACCAGATGCTCAATCATCAATCAAGCTGTGACCCTCCTAGCCACGAGGGTCTGTTCCATGATCTTCCCATGCACAGAGGTGAGGCTCACTGGCCTGTAGTCCCCCAGGTCCTCCTTCCTCCCCTTCTTATAAATGGGAGTAATGTTTCCCTTTTTCCAGCCACCAGGGACTTTGTCTGACAGCTGTGACCTTTCAAATATGACGGAGAGTAACTCGGCAGCCACATGAGCCAGCTCCCTTGGGACTCTGGGATGCATGTCATCTGGCCCCATGGACTTGTACACATTCGTTCCCTGTGGCTGAAGGAGTGTTTTTGATTCACCCTGCTTTCACACCACATTTGTGCAATATTCAGCAAGCTATCACTCCCATTTACTTAAATCCATTTTTCCTGGTGTATTACCCAGAGTTATGATTTTTTTTTGTTCATATATTCTTTGTTTCTTAGAGTGACTTTAAGTATATTTCTGAATAACATATTTCTGAATAGAGTGCTTTGATACTCGTTTTTTTCCAGCATTAGAACTGTTTTGTTCATATTTAATGTTAGTTTTCCTTATGATGGTAACATTTTTGTGACATAAGTAGGCAAATGAGCATCTAGGGGAGGGCTTGAATTTAATCAGTGTGAGTATTCAGGCACTAAATATGCAGGCTTTATACAGAGGAACCATTGTTACCACTTACCAGCAGCTCTTACGTCACTGGAGTGGCATGTATTGCAGTCCATGCATTTTAAGATGTAAGACAGGAACAATTTGAGAACTTCAATTCATCTCTTTCTCCAAGGTGATATGAAATGAGCCTTTAAGGCAGTGCACAATTCAAATTGCTGTAGTAAGAGATCACCTGAAAGTGCAAAAATCAAATAACTGTCTATTTCTGGAACTCTAAATACACCCATCATCATAGAAATACATACCAGATCCACCACTGAAGGAAAAAACTGCGCATACTCTAGCTGCTAAGAATTCTGCTAAATCCACAAAGGGCACTTTAGGTCTAGTGGGGCAGCAGAGATATGATGACAGTTCAGAAAAACCCATTCCACCTCAAGATTAGAACGAGTAGAAGATTCATCTCTTATTCTCCTATACATGTTGCATTGAGAGGAAGATCTAATCTCTTGACGTGTTTGTTGGTCTGATCACTGGTAGAAAAACATACAGTTTCTTGTGCCTGTCATTACCTCAACTTTTGTCCAGTGGGTGCTCTCAGCTGGTGGCAAATCTCAAACATTAGATCCCTTAGAGTTTCTGTGCACACATATGGTTTTCATGGTGATATTTATAATGAGATCATCACAGTGCTAAAAACAGCATACAAAATTGTCATTGTCTCTAAACATATTGACCTTAGCTGTAATTATTGGTTTCTTTACAGTATTTATAGCTGCTTAGTTACAATCAGTGCTTAGAACCTGACATTTTGTGTTTACCTGTGTTGTTCTATTACATTCTTAATGACTTTTCCTTCACTTTTATTTAGAACTTGCACGAAGCTATAATTAATTGAAACAAAAAATTCTCTGTGGATTGACTTCCATAAATTACAAATATGCCATGTACGATGTTACAAGACAAAAGGTCAGCAAGTCAATTTGTTACCCTGTTAGATTAGTTGCTGGAGGTTGGACTATGGTTCTCTGCAAGAAGCTGGGTTGTAAGTCTAGTTTTTATTCTAGATAGAATAATAGCTAAAGCTGGTTGTGGAATAGAATAGAATTGAGATAGCTGTCAAAGCGTTCAGAAAATCTTAACTGTTCCTAGTGAATATTCTGTGAATGACTAACCTTTGCAATAGCTGGTGACATAGGAGCACACACACATTTGTTTTGAGAGATCAGTGGCATAGATTGATAATCCTCTTTTAAAATGTATTAAATCTACTTTGCTTATTACTCTTTTGTTATCTGCTAAAAGCTTGGATTCACCAGGAGGGAACCACTCATGTGAGTGAGGGATTCAGGACCAGTCCCTGAAGAGACAGAAAATGATTTCCTTCTCAGCTGATTAAAAAATCTTTGAGTACAAGAACTGGATTGAGAGGATGTGAGTTTAGAAAGAATAAATTTGTTGTTCAGGCACTGGAATGGGATTCAATTTCCCATTCTGCCACTCAGCACCTCAGCTCCTGCGCTCTCCTGCTGTTGAATAGATAATAGCACATATTCATCCTGCATTTAGTACCTTGCCATGCACAGTGTGCTGCTGATCTTAGCTGTCAGCCAAACGCACTCATATAATGCAAGTGACAATAGTGATAGCGATAACAGTGGGAAACGAGGCTGACAGACCTGGTGAGAAGCCGGGCCCCACAAGCTGGGGGCCCCGCCAGCCCCTTCTCCCTTGGTTCTGCTCCCACGTGGGAAGTGCAGAAAACCCAGAGGTGGGTGAGAAGACACTGGGGAGAGCTGGGGGCTCCCAAGGTGACTAAGCTGTATTTGAGGGTCCCCAGCAGTGATGCAGCCACATGCAAGCCTAGTGCTCCCCTTGTTAGCCTTAATGCGGCTTCTCCTCCTGGTCCACACTGCCTCCAGTGTTGAGCCCTACTACGCAAAATGCCTGCGCCGAACACTGACAGCTAAATGACCAGTCACAGTATTTTTGCAATTAAAATGATTTCTTTTGCAAATTAAAATATATTTGGTATTGTTTGTTGAAAGCTTGCCACTGTTTCTTTCTCCCATCAGCCCTTCAGTTTAGAGGAGCTTCCTTTGTTTTACAAAAAGTCCAGATGTTTATCTGTAATTGTAACATTAATTGGCATAATAGTTGGATGGTAGCAGCCTGTATCATTGATAATCTTGTCTTTGCAGCTGGAGTCCTGAGCTTAGGGTTCTGCAGAGCTGATCAAAGGGCCAAAAAGCAGCCCAGCAGCTGAGCTGCTCCTGGTTGGAGTGCTTTAAAAGCCTTGTCTTGCTCTGAGTGACAACTAATAAAAATGTTTTCTAATGCCCCAGAAGCCTGGCATTGCAGAAGGGCTAAAGGATGGTGCTCTGTTAGTGCTCAAGCACAGCCCTGCAATTTCTGCTGTAACAAGCAATTTGCACAGCTGCCTCCAACACCTCTTTGTCTTCCCCTGCTCTAGTGAATCTTTCAAGCGCCTTTCTCCATGATTTTCCTCCCTCCTCTCTGCTTTACTAATTAAAATTCTTATCACTCTGACAGCTAAAGCTAGGCTGAAAAATCATTCTTCCATGCTGGAGAAGGTAATTTCAAGGTGTTTTAGCTGCCAAAGAAACAAATGGAAATTAGACAAAGAAATGGGATGCATTAGCTGCTCTGACTCCTTTGATTATAATAAAATATTAAACTTCTAAAGGAAAAGAATAAAGCAGGATTAATCCTATATATTGATGCCAGATATTTAGAGATAATATAACCTGATTTACCTGTCTGAGTTATGAAAGGGTTTGCGTGCATTTTTTACATCAAAATGATTTACTTACCTCATAGAAAATGCTCTAACTTGGTTTGTTGTGTGACTGCGGATGATATGTGTTACTTGCTTATGTGAGCCGTGGTTGGGAATATTCGTTTAAAATGTACAGGAGCCTGCAGATACATACTTAAAATAACAAACAGTTTTTCATGCAGTGTTGTTGGTTTCATGCTGCAGATGTTGTGATATTTGAATTTATGAAATGTAAAATATTATGGTGTTTGAATTTCACCACCTACTTTTCCAGACACTTTCCTGGCTTGATAGAGACAACTTTGAGATCTACATATCTCCTCAAAGCATATGCTTTTGTAATGGAAGTAAATAACATGAAGTTGTGTTAAGATAGAAAAAACATGACAGCCCCTATCATACAAATACATGAGTTGAACATGCAGGCATATACTTGCTCAGAAAGAAGCAGGAAGGCACACAGACACAAGGACATGCATATGCAGAATTCCAGTTCTGCTCTCAGATCTGCACCAGGTATACTGGCAAAATAATCAGATGAGATTTGAGTAGTTTCGCTCATTAAATACTGCATCAACTTTTGTCTTGGAACTTGATGCAAAGCTCACTGAGATAGCAACAAATACATGCTTCAGTTACTTCTGTTTTATTTTAGCTCTCATAGTGATGAGTTACAAGACCTTACAGAGAGTGAAATATCATGCTATTTAAAGCTGGATTTTTTAACACCTTTGCATCTGTATCTCTGCCATTAGAATGGAAAAAAAAAAGAAAGAAGATGACAAAAAGGAAGACGATGAGTGTTGGGATTGTACTGCGTTGTGCTATTTGTGGCGGCACTGGTTTTGGACAATGTGAAAAAGCTTCTGCATTCCCAGTGCTTCAAACAGAAGACCTGCAGAGTTTTGCCATGCTGCCTTACTGTAGTTGTTTGCAAGAGTGGGCATTTCAGAAAATGCACATCCTTTTCCTTATTATCCTTCCAATGTTTTTATAAACACCCCATGACAGCTTTGCAATGCTTACTTCAGCTATTTTAACAAGTCTTCAACAACTTTCTGGAGGGCGTAATTTGTCTCTTACTGATGAAGAGGATCCTGTCCTCAAAGCTGCTTCCCTCTACCTGCTCCTCCCACATTTTCTTTGCTTACATGAGATTTCAAGGTAAAGGGGCTCTCAGTCTTGCCTTGAAAATGCCGGACTACTGAACCTTTACTTCCTGGAACAGATATTAAGTGACTGAAGTAACACGTGCTTTTTATGACCTCTTAGAAATGCCCATGAGACTCTTACCCAAATCCAGCTAGTTCCACTACCAACCCACTCAACCAGATTAAATTTTACCACTGCTGCGCAGCTGAATGTGTTCTTCATCAATAAGTAGCTGTCACTGAATATGCATTGGTAGTGAAAAAGAAACTGTATTTCATTCTGCACAGTCAACTTCTTCCATTTCTGGGAAATGAAAGTATTTCACTAAAAGAAAAAAAAGGGAAAAGAAAATATCATGTGAAATCCCTCATATCCCTCTTTCTTCTCTATGGCGAATTGAAATCAAAACACAGGAAATACAAAACCTAGACTGGCTTTTTCAAATTAATTCACAAATTAGTTTTCTCTTTCTCTTCACCCTGATTTTTTTAATAAAGAGGCACAAAATATGTAAGCAATTTGAAAGCTGAAATACTTGGTTAAAGAAAAACACATTTTCAACTGAAAGTGCTTTTAGCAATAATGGAACTTGTTATTTTACTTGGAAAATCATGTGTTACTTATATGTAAGTTTTACAGGAAGAATGCATGATATTATCTTTTAAAATGTCACTTTAGCCTATGTTAAAGATAGGCTGTAAAGGGGTTTGATTATACATTTATCCAGGACTCAACATTCTATGTTAATGGTAAGTCTTTTTCAGGGGGCGGGGGGGAGGGCAGGCAGCAATTTGTCTTCTATGTGAACACCACTGAAAGTTGTTTGAAAGAAGGACTAGATATTATAAGTTTACAAAAGTTCAGGAAAGCTGATCTGATTCATGCATAGTGAGTAAAACTATCATTTACCTTATAAAAAAGTCTAACAACTTGTAAGCTACTGAACAGTGGTCAACTGATTCACATATGATATTAAAATTGTATCTTCTAACATTAAATTACTGAAAGAATGGCTTTGAAATGAAATAGTAAATCCTTTCTAAACATCTTTTTAATGCAACAGTAACTTTTTAAAGAGAATAATTATTTACCAGAATTATTTTCTTGACTCTCAGCAATGTGATATGGATGGTATAGAAAAATAGTGTCTAATGGTAATTTTTGTCACTGTAGATCAGATTATCAGGCATAAGCCTGACACTGATGAAGTTTCCATTTGTGTGAGAGTTGAGGATCAGACTACTGTATTTTATTGTAGATATGAAGAATATAGTGCATTAAACGTTTAAAATGTAACTATATGCTAAATATTAACAACAAAAATTATGAGAACTTTCTCAGTTTAGAAAAGGTTAGATCCACAGAATTCTCAACTCAGAAAGCTGGGAAAAATTAGTAAAAATGTGGAGGAAACATTTTAAATTAAAGCTCGGAATAAATAATGTTGGAGAAAATAGTGGAGGAAGAAAAAGCTTTTGAAAACTCTTGGTTTCAAGCCTCAATTTCCAATGAGGCTTAAGGACACAGGACACACAGGCTTTCACCTGGGCTAACAGAAGGGAAGATCATGTAATCATGGAGTCCATAAGGTTGGAAAAGGCATCTAAGATCATCTAGTTCAACCGCCAGACCATCACCACCCGTGCTCACTAAACTGTGTCCTTAACACCCATAGATCCTTTTTCTTTATGTAGTTTTCCAGCCACTCTGCCCCAAGCCTGTACCGTTTCACAGGGTTGTTGTTACTGAAGTGCAGGACCTGGTCCACAGTGTTTTTGAACTTCATCCCATTGTCCTCAGCCCAAAGATTCAGCCTACCCAGATGCCTCTGTTGGGCCTTCCTAACCTCAAGCAGATCAACACTTTCTCCCAACTTAGTGTCATGTGCAAATTTATTGAGGGTGTACTCAATAACTTCGTGCAGATCATCAACCAAGGTATGAAACAGAGTTGGCCGCAACACTGACCCCTAAAGAAGGTCACTAGTGACTGGTCACCACTCTCCGGACCCAGCAATCCAGACAGTTTTTTACGCAGCAAACAGTACACCTGTCCAAGCCATGGGCTGCCAGCTTCTCCAGGAGAATGCTGGGGGAGACAGAGCCAAAGGCTTTGCTGAAGCCTAGGTGGACTACATCCACAGTCTTTCAGTCTTTCTCTCATCCACTAGGCAAATTATCTGGTCATAGAAGATGATCAGGTTGATCAAGTAGGACCCGCCTCTCATGAACGCATGCTGACAAGGCCTGATCCACTGATTGTCACACACATGGTGTGTGGTTGTAATCAAGACAATATGTTCTATGACTTTCACTGATATCTATGTCAGACTGACATGCCTATAGTTCCCTGGATCCTCCTTCCAGACCTTATAGTTAGTAGTCACACTAGGAAACCTACAGTCATCTTGGACCTCTCTGGTTCACCAGGATTGCTGATAAATGAGGGAAAGCAGCTTGGCAATCATTTCTGCTAGCCAGCTCCTTCAGTATCCTTGGGCAGATCCCATCTGGCCTGATGGTCCTGTGACAATCTAAGCGGAGTAGCAAGTCACCAACTGTTTCCTCCTGAATTGTGAGGGGTCTATTCTGCTCCCCATCCCTGTCTTCCCTCTCAGAGGGCTGAGGATCCTTAAGGACAACTGATCTGACTGTTAAAGACAGAAGCAAACAAGGTGTTGAGAACCTCAGCCTTTTTGTCATTCTCAGTGCTAATTTTCCCTACCGCATCCAATAAAGGACAGAGATTCTCCTTGGCTGTCCTCTTGCTGTTAATATATCTGTTAAAACATTTTTTTACTATCTTTAACAATGATGGCCTGATTAAGTTCTTACTGGGCTTCTACCTTTCTAACTTTCCCTTTGTAAATCTTAGCAATATCCTTGTACTCTTCCCAAATTACCTGTCCCTTCTTCCAAAGGCAGTAAATTTTCTTTTTTTCCCAGTATCTCAGTTCAGCAAGGCTGGTCTTCTTCCTCACTTGCTCATCATATGGCACACAGGGATAGCCTGTTCCTATGCCTTTAAGATTTTCTTCTTGAAGAATGTCCAACCTTCATGGACTCCTTTGCCCTTCAGGACTGACTACCAAGGGATACTCCCAACCAATGACCAAAACAGTTCAAAACCTGCCCTCCAGAAGTCTAAGGTAACACTTTTGTTGATCCCACTCCTGACTTCACCTGGAGTCGAGAACTCTACCATTTACTAGCCACTATGCACATGCCTATGCCCAGCTATCTCCTCTCCCACCAATCTTTCTCTGTTCATAAACAGCAGGGCACTTCCCCTGCTAGGTTCTCTTACCAGCTTTGTCAGGAATTTATCATCCACACACTCCAGGAACTTCCTGGACTACTTCCTCTCTGTTGTATTTCATTTCCAGCAAATATTAGGTGAGTTGAAGTCTCCCATAAGAACAAGGGCTAGCAATCACATGACTTTTGCCAACTGCTCATATAATGCTTCATCTATCTCTCTTCATCCTCACTGTTCTATGACAGACCCCCCGCCAAGATGTAAGCCTCGCTGGCCTTAGTCCTGATCATTTCCCTTAAGGATCTGATTTTATAATTCCCAGCATTTTGCTCTTCTACATCAAAACACTGCCTAACACATAGGCCCATTCCACTGCTCCTCCATCCTTGGCTATCCCTCCTTATAGCCCTCCATTTCAGCACTTCAGTCATGACAATGATCCCATATGTTTCAGTGATGGTGACTAAGTCATAGCTTGCCTGCCACAGTAACTTTGGTGATAAACCTTCCTCCTAGGAAGGGTCTGTGCTGACAGGCCTAAAAAAAAATCAGAAATGTAACAGTCAAAGGGCTGATCTGTGTTTTGGACGGGTGCATTTGCATCTGCAGCAGAAGTGCTAGGTGATGTGTCAAAATATCACAAAGGAAAATAATGTCCCTTCAACAGAGGTAACAAACAGTAATCATATACATCAAATGAGAAACTCCCACTCCTTGCCTATCTATCTTTATTCTATGCATCACACTGGGTACAGTTTCAGAAATGTCTTTTCCCTTCTTCTACCCAGCTGGCCTAGAAAGTACTGGAATCTACCTTTAGCTTCTGTGAGATTCTTTCTCCAAGCAATGAGGCATAATACAGTCTCAGCTCCAGCATACAACACTATTGACATGTTGACTGGAAGGGCCCTCTGAAGGTCATTTTCCCCAGCCAGCTACTTAGAGCTTGTCTAGTAGACTCTCAAAGGTGGAGTTTTCACCACCTCTCTGCCTTGAAGCTCAGTCTGAGTTTACATCTCACTTTCCTTGCATGTGTGCCTGAATGGAGATATGATAGGGTATTCTGGACAACTCTCACACAATCCTTTTGGCTGGGGACATTCTACTTTTGTATAGCATAATTAAATAATTGCTGAGCTGTAAAGGGGGAATAAATCTCAACAGTGATGTCTGGGTTGTCAGTCAAATGAATATTTAATTATTTGTATGTAGGAAAAGAACAGCTACACCAGGGTCTGAGATCCTTTTTCTCATTGAATATCTTTGTGGTTTCTTGGGACAGACGGATTCAAATCTCTTTGGACAGATGACAGAGACTGAACCCTTCCAAGATAAATGTTCTAATCACTGAGCTATTAAATAAAGTAGAGCTACTGCTGTTCCCTCTCATTCTTGGAAAATCTATTATTTCATTGTTCTTGCCTTTCATATGAACTGTTCAGAAATGAAACGTTTCCCTCTGCGTGAAATGAAACATGAATATGATGTGGTTTGGGAGGAGTCAGGGAGAAGGAGTAGCTTTCACTTTTACAAGACAAAAAACATGGAAGAAAATGCACGAGCTTGATTGGAACTTATCAATTGTATATACTGTTCTTTTTTTTTTTTTCCTGCTTGGCTGCCCATCTGAAAAATCAATTATTTGCACAGCCATAATCAGGCTACTTCCATATCCCTATCCCCATAAAAAGAGACAGTTGGATAATGAATATTTAAAAGCTGCCTTTTGCATGTCATCTGTAAGTTCATCTTGGTATTTGAAGAGATGGAGAGAGCAATTTGCACATTTGTTTAGAGTAGTGGTTGTGAGGAAGACTTTTGGCAGTGCTTCACGTGGCAATTTCATAATTCTCCTTCCTTTCATTTCCTCTCTCGGAAGCCAACAAAATAGGCTGGCACAAGGCAAATGTCTGGCAAAGAACTTTAACAGGAGGCAGTTTTTAATTAACAGAGGCCAAAGAAGGTGATAACCCCAGGGATAGTGAGGAGAAATTAACATGGAAAAGCAGTTCCACGCTTCTGTGGGTCCCCAAAGGCCATTTGTATTAGTGGTGTCTGTTCTGATTGAACCTTTGCTGTGTCTTTTTATTGATTCCCTTGTCAGAGTCTAACAAAAACACTGCTGGCTGTCAGTTGTTTGCTTGTGGTGGCAGCTTATGGCTTGAAACAGCTTCCTTGTAAAACCTTCAGCATAGCAAGGTCTGTCATTCTGGTTAACATTTCCCAGAAATTATTAATTTTGTTATACTTAGAATAAAACTCAGCAGAATTAAAATAAAAGCCTCCTAAAATAAAAGAAGTGCAGTCTACAGCTTCTCTGCAAGTATTCATTTTATCGTATTAACTGTTTGCCGGGCTTAGAGTAAAATGTTTTAATTATTAACCTATTTTAAAGTGAGATTTCAGAGAAGATAATCACTCTGGTTGTTTCAGAAAGGACTTAACCATTTAGCATATCTAGCACTTGTGGAAAGATTTTTTTTAAAGATAATGTCCTGTGGATAAATATTTCAAGTTTCTCATCCTGGGATGAAAATGAATAATACATAAAGCTTGTAAGAGCTGGAGGAAAAACCTGCCTGGCAAGCAAAATTAAAAAAAATAATAATAAATAAATAAAAATGTGACACTTTTATGTACTTCAATGCCTGGTTCAAATTCTACTAACGCCAAAAGACAGAGAATCAATCTTAACATGAGCCCAGGAAAATTCATGCTTATTTTAAAATTTTTCTACTACTCAACTGACTCCAAACAATAAAGGGCATAATTCAATAATATTTGAAAAACTTTACAGAGAAGTGCCCAACACTTGCCTTCTTGCTTCTTAGAAAAATGGAATACAATTGCCATTACTTCAAACTTACCTGTTCCTGCCTTGCTTCTCATAGCCAGAGCCTAAATGATGATGTTAATTCAGTTAACTGATTTATTCAATTAATGATCAGTTTTCCCATTCCACCTGAAACCCTGCCAACCTCAGTACTTCAGGTGAGTTACCTACTTGAGCGTACAAACTCTGTCCTTGGAAAAACATGTAGAGCTCATGCTGCCTTTAGTGACAGTGAGACCCTTTTCAGAGAACAAAGTTGTCCTCTGTGCTGCATCCAACTTTTCCTTCACACCTCTTCAAAAAATAATGCAATATGTGCTTTACAAAATTGGAGATTTTTTTGCTGTTTACTTTGCTAATTGCATCTAATACTTCCACAGCACATTTCACCAAGATTGCACATTTTTGTCCAAAAATGCCAGTCTGAGCTCAATCACTCAGACACAGAGCCACTGCAAAGATAAGTGAGAGCGGGAATAGTGTCAGTGAGCCTACTGGGGAAAAAAACAATGCTTACAGAAGCATATGTGTATGTATACATAATGAGACATTCATTCATATATATGTGAGATATTTGAATGTTTCCTGTAATTAGGCTGAAATTATATATATATATTTGCAACTGATGAGAAAAGTAATGAATACATTCAGAGGTTGGTCTGTACATATTTTATCCTTTATTCTACTTTATAAAATAGCATGCAGCTTACGTATCATTTAATCCTTAAGTTCCCTTGGCAGGCTGGAGACATTCACTGGATAATGAGGAGGATCTGTTATCTATTTGCTTTGACTTCTTGCTATGCATGATTTGTGTTTGGTTTCTCACAATACGTTAGCTGGAAATGTTGTTTGCTCGGATTGCCTGATTGAAAAAACTTAAGTGGAAAGAACACTATCAATAGCTAGTGATAAATCATGGATAATTCATTTCTTAAATTACTTTTGGGTATATAATCATGAATAGTGTGATAGTACATCTATTTTCCAGAGTCACAAACAATGACAGCTTTATACATTCACACACTTGCTACTTACCGAGTTTGCATATGCAAAAATGTTCACAGAAGAAGTTTTTATGTTTAGCAAACAATGCCTTTGTTTCAAAATTACATTCAAAAGCAGCTGCAGATTTGGAGAATTAAAATTATTCTGCTAGTGGAAAAAGTAACTGGACCATCTTGAGATATCCTTAGTTAATTCTCAGCGCAGGTAGCTGTAGGCAGCTATTGTTAACTTCTCATGATTTGTAATTCAGCTTCATTACAGTTACAGAAGAGCTCTCAGTAAATCCTGCTTAAATAGTGTCATTCACCTTTGACTTGATCTAGCTGATCATTAGTATTAGTATTTATTTATTTTTTTTATTTTGGTCTGGAAAGCATAGTTAGGAAATAGACTAGGACCTGTTATTTATCTCATGCAGTTGATTAAGTGTGCTTTCAAAAGCAGCGTAATTTGCTTGTTCTTTTTAAAGGAAGTCTTATTCTCACAAGAAGAGGTCATCCAAGGTAAATGTTGTCAGTGACACTTGGCTTGCTATGATTGAAATAGCTAGGTTACAAAGCCATGTAACAAGGTCTAATTGTTTTTTTGTCTGTGTGTTTTTAGTTGTTTTTTTATTTTTCAAGAAGAACTGGCAATTGACATTAAATATTAGAAGCACTGGTAACAAATTTGTCTAAGGCAGCTAAAGAGACTACAGATATCAGCATCCATTGTACATTTAAATTCATAAGACTTCATAGCTACTGTTTGTCATTTGGCAACACATTCTCAAAGATATCACTCTCTCAGCATAGAGAACAGGGCGCTGTTGATGTGTTGTAGAAAACAGCATGACGATTTGCGGGTTTTTTTTTTCTAAAGTGTCTTTTCTACTTTCCAAATAAAAGCCCTACATAGTTTCTGGCTGAAAAACCTCAGCGCATCTGGGCTGGCAGTGTTGTTTGTTATTATCTCTGTATGCCACCATTTAAGTGAAGACAATGAACACTGAGAAAACATTATCCTTCTCTTCCCCCAATCCTGAAAACAAATTTCAGACAAAATACTGACAAAGGATATTTTAATTGGCTTGACCTCTAAAGTGATTAAATTATTATGAAGCCTCTTATGTTTAACAACTGCTCAAAGTACTTTATATTCTTTCCTCAGAGCATAGCATTTTCCAGCTAGTAGCAGTGTGATTGATTTTTCTGTATCAGATATGATGTTATGGTCTATTGTTTCCAAAGCAAAACTATAGCATCTGTCTTCAAACTCCACCTGCAGTCCTGCTTTACCCAGCGATGCTTTATGTGACTGCATACTTCCATCACAAGTATGAGTAGATTAATATTGATTTTTTCCTCTTGTCCAAGACTGAAGATTCTGTATAACAGGAATAAATTTCACAACTGAAACATGATGATATGCTTGCTCCTCCTTTGGTCTTCATGGCCAGGATTATTACTTTCTCCCAAAAGCAATTTCTGGTGCTTTTAACCCATTACAAGTCTGAAGGCTTTAAACACTTGTTTGGGTTATGCTGGCAAGAGCAATCCAGCTTTTTTAGTAAGCAGCAGTTCCAGCAGTAGCTTTTGAGTCCATTCAGAAGCTGGTGAGAACATTTAACTATATTTTGTGCACATCAAGGCTTGGAAATAAAAGAGTGAAGAACAGCAAGAAATCAGGATTGCCAAGCAATGGGGGATCTACAACTTGCTCCAACAAAAGTGAAATAAGAAGGTGAGCAGAGAGGGTAGCAAGATAATATTGAGTAATAAAAACAGTGCTGGAAGTGTAAGTTAAGCATATGAGTTAATAACGGACACATTTTATGTGTTTTGATGTGTGCCAGGCATGCTCTTGCTGTCAAAGCCTGTTACTGCAGTGCAATTTCTCAAACTTTCTCATGTTTTTCTCCTAAATAACACATTTCTCGCTGAGTTCTGCATGCTCAGCAGTGGTGTTGCTGTGGCACCAGTGGGTCATTCCAGTTCTTCTGGGCAATGCTTCAGAAACATGGGTTTATTTTGTTGTGATTTCTGGTTGTTCATTTGGGTTATTTGTACAGCTGGAAAGCAATTTCTCTGTTGTAATGCTTGAAATAGTAACATATTGGAGCAAATGCCTGTGTGGAGGGGAGCCTGGCTGCTCCTGTGGAAGTGAGCTGGCTGGTGGGGATATGATCATGGAGCTGTACAAAGGGGTGATGGCAGAAGATGCCTGACCTCTCAATGGCAGGAAACCACCTGGCTGGCCATCTCTGGGGCCTCCAGTGGCCGCTCCCCAGCAAAGATTCTGCAGAAGCATGGCGAACTCCCTCCGCTAATAACCCTTCCAGAGAGCACAAACAGTTGCCAGGCCACTGTGACAACCAGCTGTAAACATCAGGTCCCCAAAGGAACTAGAGAAGAAGAGGAGCCAGGGTCTCCCTGCAGCTCTGTGGGCTGTCCCAGTGCCAGGGGCTATGCAGTGTCGGGGGCACAGCAATCTTCCGTCCCTGGCAGATGCTGTAAAAACTAGCCAGCTTTTACCTACATTGCCTGCAATGCCTACCAGCATTACAGCATTTGTTAGGTGTCCTAATGTCATCTTCTTGTCTACACAGGCAGGTAAGTGCTTCCACTTTTGACAAGGAAAAAAAAACTAGAGGCATTTTCTCCTTTGTTTTTGTTTATCTTTTTCTCCCAACTCATTATCAGGGTGCCTGAGTGCTTTAATGGAAAAGTGTTAGCAACCATTATTTGCACCAAAGTAATGCAAACAGGACAGCACAGGAGCAACACAGACTTGTTGGAGCATGTCCAGAGGAGGGCCACAAAAATGATCCAAGGGACAGAACACCTTTCCTCACGAGGACAGACAGAGCTGGGGCTGTGCAGCCTGGAAAGGAGAAAACTCCTGGAAGACCTGATAGTGGCCTTTCAATATCTAAATGGGGGCTACAGGAAGGAAGGAGACAGACTCTTTAGCAGGGTCTACGGTGATAGGACAAGGGGAAATGGTTTCAGGCTTAAAGAGGATAGATGTATGTTGGATATAAAGAAAAAGTCTTTTACAGTGAGGGTGGAGAGGCGCTGGAACAGGTTGCTGAGAGGCGTTGTGGATGCCCCATCCCTGGAGACTTTCAAGGCCAGGCCGGAGGGGGCTCTGAGCACCTGATTGAGGTGTGGATGTCCCTGTTCATTGCAGGAAAGTTGGACTAGATGACCTTTAAAGGTCCCTTCCAACTCTAAGGCTTCTATGAATCTGTGATTTACAAATATATTTGTTTTTCATATCCAATGAAAAAAAAAAGTTTGGATTTATTCACATACCCCAAATTTAAAAATATCTTGCTGACTGGCAGGAAAAAAAAATGTGGCAAGAAACTGTGATTGGCTTACTAAGTTTGTTAAAAGGAAAAAAAAAAAGGCACACTTGGTGGAAGAATTATTTTTTGTAAGGCCTACCTAGGAAAAAATTATGAGATTTGGAATACAAAAAAGTATTTCCTAGATCACAAAAGTTTATGATATGATTCTCAACAGTTTCCTTGACTGTTTACTTATAAGGGAATGTCTGGTACTCATGCATTATTTTTTTCTGCTAGAGTACTTTTCTGTATTCACTAGAAATACACTGATTATTTCCTTCCCTGTAACGTCACAGTATAATTCTGAACTTGATTAATAAGAAAAATCATTGCAAAGCAGGAGTCTTGTTTGAAAAGTCATTCAGTCATAACATGTTAAAATATAATTAAGATATTATTGAGAAGAGTGTATTATTTTGCCTAATAGATTACATTTTTCCTTTTTTTACATATATTTTTTATCGGGCTATCTAAGCTGCAAATATCTGTAGCCTAAATTTAAAATGGAAAAGCACCATATTTTATAGAAACTAATTTGTCTCCATAATCACAGTTTGACAGATTGTCCAGCTATTGCTATTGTCATAATTCTTACGTAAAAGTTTAAAACAACAGCATGTCTAGTACAGCAAAACATTTCCAGGGCCCTTGGAATTTGTGTGCCATGTTACCCTCTGCAGTCTGGCCTTGCTAGCTAAGGGTGACCTATTCTAGAGTCCCTGTGGTCCTTGTGGTCCTGTGCAAGCTTCAGCCTTTTCGTGCTGCCACCCAAAACAAGAATTAGCCCAAGAATTTTTACTGCTTCAGGGTATGAGAGATGGAGCACCTCTGCTGTGATGAGAGGCTGGTAGAGCTGGTGTAGTTTATCCTTTAGAAGGCTCCATGGAAACCTTATAGTGAGCTGCCAGTATCTAGAAGGGTATTACAAGAAAGATAGGGAGGGACCCTTTTTAAGGGACAAGAGAGTGGTAGTGAATGGAGCTAAATCCAGCCAGTGACTGGTCACTAGTGATGTTCTTTGGGGGTCAGTGTTGGGACCAGCCCTGTTTCATATCTTTGTAGATGATCTGCACAAGGGTATTGAGTGTACCCTCAATACATTTGCAGATGACACAAAGCTGGGGGGAAGTGCTGATCTGCTTGGGGGTAGGAACAGACAACAGAGGGATCTGAACAGGCTGGATCAATGGGCTGAGGCCAATATGGGTTGAAGTTCAAAAAGACCATGCTGGGTTCTGCACTTCATTCACAAAAATACCATGCATAGCTGCAAGCTTGGGGCAGAGTGGCTGGAAAGCTACATGGAGGAAAAGGATCTCGAGGTGTTAGTTGACAGCTGGCTGAACATGAGCCAGCAGTGTGCCCAGATGGCCAAGAAGGCCAGTGACATCCTGGCTTGTATCAGAAATAGTGTTGCCAGCAGGAGCAGGGAGGAGATAATCCCCCTGTACTTCGCGCTGGTGAGGCTGCACTTCAAATACGGTGCTCAGTTTTGGGTGCCTTACTACAAGAGAGACATTAAGGTGCTGGAGCTTGTCCAGAGAAAGACAACAAAGCTGGTAAAAGGTCTGAGGCACAAGTCTTACGGGCAGCAGCTGAGGAAACTGGGATTGTTCAGTCTGGAGAAGTGGAGGCTCAGGGATGAGAGGTAATGGAGTCAAGTTGTGCCAGGGGAAGTTTAGGCTGGATCTTATGAAAACAAACTTTCAGAAAAAGTGGTAATGCATTGGAGCAGGCTGCCCAGATAAGCGATAGAGTCACTGTTCCTGGGGATGTTCAAGAAACATTTAGATGTAGCACTTAGGGGCATGGTATATGGTGATTGGACTTGACCTTAGAGAGCTTTTCCAGCCTTTAAGATTTTTGATTCTATGGTTGTGTGATATTCTCAGCCTCTGTGAACACAGGTGACCATGAAGGTGTAACATTTAATGTTCAAAGTGTTCTAGTCTGACCTTTCAATCAGACTACGGAGTTTCACTCATTATCTCATTACTCTGAGATACTCTGGCATTTGCAGATTATGACATATATTATTCTTTAATATATAAAAATAATTTAATCCTTTTGCTGTGTTATTTTCTCGTATGATCTCAGTCACTGACCCTTCGATGTCTTCCTTTCCTGCTCCCCTGAACATCCGGTAGAGATGTTCTACCATTCTTAAAGGTCTTGCTTTTCAATTTCACTTGTAAATTTCACCTTTATTTATGTTAAGGAGAAACTTCTGTAGAATGTTTGATTCGCTCAGTAGTGCTGAGTTGGAACTAGTCAGAATTTGAACAGGAAAACTTAATTGAGTGGACTTGGACTGTCCTCTGAGTTGGAAGATTACTAATCTTTCATTGAAGTCTTTCCACTAAATTCTGCTTTGACTATAGGGATGTATTTTGAAAGCAAAATTGTAACATTTTAAATCCATATGTTCTGATGTTCAACTTCTAACCTACCTGATCAGTAAATTCTTAGAAATAGCTAACTTGGAGGACAGTCTAGCTATAGAACTCTGTAATGTTTATGGAACAGATTATTTCTTGTCAAGAAGTTGTGCAAGTTGATTGTGCATTGCTATCCATATAATCTAGGTATTTATATATCCATTTTACTCCTACTCATGAAAGAATAGTAAAGGAGTATTATAAAAGCAAAACTGTACTGTGTGTAAAAGTTCCGAGATGAAGTGTATCTAGTAGTCATTCAGTAAAGTAATCTTTTCGGTGTATATTTGTACAGAAAAAGTAGGAAAATATGAGTATAGCAATTTAAATCCTCCTTAATATGTTATATGTGTGTAATATTACATAATATGTTATATGTGTGTAATATTACAAGAACATTAAGATTGCAAGTAACCTACTGGAATATTTAAGAAGAAAATATTATAAATAGTTTCACTGTTCCAATGTATTATGATACAGTCTGTAATGACACGACCACATACAATAATTTTTTCTGCAATTTCAGTAAGTGTGACGTGTTCCAGGGAAATCTCTTAACATAAAGTAGAAGTCTTGAAGTGCTTAACCCTCTGCAAACTCATTTCCTAAAATAATTTGATTTTGCCCTAAGGCAAAAGTTTAAAGAAAAACTGGATATGTTCATTACTTGAGAACCCTTTGAGGGAGTATAAGAATGTAAACTGCTATGTAATAGTTTTTTATGATATATAAGCTCAAAAAATGCTAAAAATAATTTCTTTAAAGGGAATCTACAAAGGAAGACTGTAAATTGAGGATTAATGTCAATTCAACAGTGTTCCCTAGGACAGCCTTGCAAGACACATTCAGTATTCCTTTGGAGATAGTGGAGATGCCTACATTAACTTTTAGTTTTGATCAGGATTATGCTTTTGAAACAACACTTCATTGTGTCTACATACTATGCCTTAGTTCATAGGAATAAGCAGTTTGAGTGTGTTCTGAAGTGATTCCTTTTTGGATTAAACTAAAATGGAATATATATGGAAAGGTCATTGCATACAACCCAACCACAAATGGGAACTCAGTCTCTGAAAAGCAGTCCTGGGTTGGTGAGTTGGAACCAAGTTGAAACAAGCATAAAGATAAACCCTACAATGTGTTTTGTGTAGGACTTAGGTCCCAACCACCAACAGCAGCCTTGCAGATCTGTTTGGCTGCACTGGTGATTCATGTAGGTATAGCTGTAGTTTCTGCAGGTAGCCATTGGCAATATATATCATAAAATCATAGAATCATAGAATCACCAAGATTGGAAAAGACCTCTAAGATCATCCAGTCCAAGCATTCACAGATCACCAATATCTCCCACTAAATCATATCCCTCAGTACAACATCTAAATGATTCTTGAACATCTCCAGGATGGTGACTCCATCACCTCCCTGGACAACCCGTTCCAGTGCCTGATCATTCCCTTGGAGAAGAAGTATTTCCTAACATCCAAAATGAAGATGGCAGCAAAGGAACAGATCATATGGAGTATTACAATTTACAGTGATGATGTTTTGATATGAGGAGGAAAATCAGAAAATGCATACACTTTTTATGAAGAGTATTAAAGTTACAGGTAGCAGCAAAAAAATCTTGTAAGGGGATTACTGTGTAACTTTATCAGCACTGCCTGTATACAAAGATAATCATGTTTCTGTTACCCCACAAGCCAGTATAATTTTGTTTTGTCATATCAATGACTTCAGTATCTGTAAGTATGCAAGCCTTGCTTATATTTTTCATTAAAGGATATGTTAAAATTTTCTTTCATGTAAGGAAAATGAAAATAAATTGTTGACCAATGTGCTTTCTGTAACTGTTTAAACTAACCTGTACATCATTGTGTGATATGGAAAACTATACATTTTTATAAGTAGAAAGAAGATGTGTATTTTTACCACTTGCCCCCAGAGATGGACTTTCCAGAGAAAACCAAGTAGTTTAAATGGTTTGATTGAAAGAAGAGAAGTAAACGTGAACATAGCCATAGTCTTTGCCAGATTCCAGATTATGCCCCACAGGGCATGAAACGTAAGAGCAGGAAACAGAATAACTTTAATTATTTAAAAAAATCAGGCTTTTCTAATAAGTACCTATATGTTGCAGAATTCATGGTGCAGCCTTGGAATGTGTTCAATTCTCATGGTGCTCTTAAAGGAGACAGGCTGTTTATTTTGATCCTCTGAGGAAGCAGAGGGCCTAGTGTGTAAAACATCACCCATAAATTAGAAAAATGGTGGCTGTAAACTTTAGCGAAGGACATCTGTTTTCAATACAGAAGGTAGAAACCTTCGAAAATTTGTAATAAAAAATATTTCTAGTAGCAAATATCAAAACTGCAGACAACAGGAGACTATGCTCAGTCACTTCATTACTTTGTCTTGTGTAACAATAAGGTTTCTTCTGTAAGAAGAATGCATACGCTTTTCACTCAGTAAAATCCTATTGGCCCCATTGAAGTCAATTAGTGCTGACTTCAGTAGGAAACCAATTTTCTTCTAGGAAGTACCAGTTAGGTAATAGAGAAATGAGATTATCGGGTCTGGAAGAAAAAGAATCTTTCCACTTTAAAAAAATGCACCATTCGGTAGTGAATATTATTTCATAACACATTGAACAATAATTGCTTTTGACTGTCCAAAACTTCAATGTTTTGTATTGTTTATTTTTGCCTTATTGGAGAAAGGTCTGATGTAAGGATTGCGGCACTAGTTACATGAGGTGTAGGATCAGATCATTGCATGAGGTGACTTGCCCATGTATGATGCTACAGTATTTTCTGTTTACTTCCTATCTCAAACAATAACCCAACTCAGAGCACTGTTGTATCACTATTAATCATTTCTTTCTCCCCCCTGGCAAAATTACCATGCTGTCTAATCTCATTGAAAGCCGAAATAGGGGCTTCAAGATTACCCTGTAATCTCTGGTGGAGTGGAACATTTAAAATATTACCTGTCAATAAAGTCAACAAAGTTAATAAATCCAGAGATATGAACTTCTATACATTCACTGAGAACACATGGAATAATCTGAGACGTATTCAGCACATGAAGCAGAAGCACCAGGAATTAAACCAGTGTTTTTCTATCCTTCAGGAATGGCTTGCTACTACAATAAACAGGTTAACTGCAGGAGTTAGTAAATCAGTTTATATGCTCATATATAATGTCACACATAAGATGAGGGGAAAAGTACTAACGAGGAATATAGACTCAATGTGAAATTAAGTGAATGTATAATGACTTAAATACTGTGAAATTGTATGACAGCTTCCAGACTCATCAGAAACACTATTCACCATCGAGCAGAGGTCATCACTATTAAGCCTAACAGGGCCCTTTGGGACATGGTTAATTTAAGAAAATTTTCTGACTAGGCAAGCTCTGCTAGCTTGGTGTGTTACATTCTGCATATTCTGCATCTTGTAACACTCAGTGTAGCTTCTAGCACCAAAAATGCTGCAATACAAGCAATGTAAAACAAATCCCCAAACACTTCTAAGAACAGCAACTACTCAAATCAGGGCAATGTTTCTAGTGTGTTATCTGACTGAAGAGATCAGTCCTTGCTAACTCTGAAGTGGTATCTCTCACTTGTAGAGCACAAAGAATTAAGAATTTGCATTTAGATTTTACTAGAGCCATTAGCTTCCAGTTTCAGAAGTATGTCATCACCAAAAAAAAAACTGCATAGAGATGGAGGCAATATTGATTTCCTTTTTACTCTTTGGATATCAATGGAGTTTTTAAAGAACTGAAAGAATTATTTTGGCTTTTTTTTTTTTTTTTTCCCTACTGTTGTCATTAGGGCAAACTTCTTGGCTCAAGTTAAATAAAACGTTCTGTTGTTATCTTTGGCAGATGTGTTTCTTGACTTTGGACTGAATCTGAGGCCCTGCGCTCAAAGTTCAGAGGTCATATGAGAATTAATTATGCTTCCTGATTAACTCAACAAAATAAGTGAATCTGATGAAATTCTCATGCAGTGTTTATTTTTTAGTGTTTCTATAATATATAATAGATTTTACTTTATAAGGCAGAATTGAAGAAAAGTCTAGAGGAAGTAGTGCATAAGATAAGGGAATTATTAAATCAGGTTTAGCGTATTTTCAAGACTTAAAAATATTTTAGAACTATGTAAGCTGCTCTCAGAATAGTGCCTCCTGTTTATTTTCATGGAAACCACAAGAGACAGAAAGAGCACAACACTATTTGGTATGGAAAATTCTCAGCTAGAAAACACTCTTTTTCAACACAGTCGCTATAATCAGTTGTGCATTTTCTCCAGTGATGAACAAGAACCTCCACGTGGCACTCACAAAAATCTGAGCCACTGTTTCACAGCTGCTATGATGATGATGTTGCTAGGAAAATGTTGCCCATGCAGTTCATCTTTCATCTGCCAGATGGTAGGTAGAAGGTGTCAAATCTAAATTATATGGTGGGTGTGCTAGGACAGTCCAGCCCAGATTGGTAATGTTCTCCATGTATGGGGCCTGGTGTTCTTGCGTTGCAAGAGAAATACTGTTATCTTCTCTGGCCTGACTCTGGAAGTCTGAGCCTTCAGTTTAGTTGGCATCGCAATGCAGTGGGCAGAGAGGACGATTTCTCCAGGTTCCAAGAAATCCATCAGAATCACTTGTTTTCTATCCCAAAAGACAGTTTGCATAACTTTACCTGCTGACGGCTGCATCTTGAGCTTTTTCTTCTGTGGGAAATTCACAACACCACTCCATGAGCTGTCTTTTTGACTCTGGCTCATACTGGTAGCAATACATCTCATAACTTGTGATGATGCGGACATGGAAACTGTCTCCTTCAGCCTTGTATTGGTTCAGTAGGTCCTGACAAATTTGCATATGGTGTTCTTTCTTTTCCTGTGTGAGCATTCATGGGACTTACCTGGCAAAACTTCGCAATACTCTAGCTTTGCCACCATTGTTTACAATACCTTATAGCCAATATTCAGCTTCATACGTGGTTTCCTGACCATAATCCACCAGTTCTCACAGATGAGATGATCGAGACGCTTTTTATTTTGTGGTGTCCCAGCTACGCAAGGCCATCCAGATCATGGCTTGTCCTTCATGTCATTGTGGCCACTGCTGAAATGCACTACTAACACCTCACTGTGCTGACATCCGCTATTTGATCTCCATAAACATTTAGCAAGCTTTGATGAATGTCAGTAGATGCAAGTTCTTCTGTGTGGAAGAATTCAGTGACACACCTTTGCTTCATATACACTTTTATGTCAGATCCCATTGTGTCATGCTGCCCCTCCACTCCCATCTGTTTTATGACAATAAAATGTAACAGAACACTAGTGGGAAGGTTCAATCTCTATTTTCATAATTCTCAGAAGACCAACATCCACCTCTGATGTTGTGGCCCAACATAATGGAATAGGAAGCATTACTTTCAGAGCAGATCTCATACAATAAAAAGTTTGAAAGTGTTATCAACCAATAAATTTTAATAATTTAATAAACATTCAGCAATAAAGTAGGACACATGGCCAAATCCCAGGGTTGTTTGTGAACAGAGTATCATAGAAGTAATGCAGTGCTTTTTGTTTACCAGGCTAGCAAATAAGAGATTTGTTTTTATGCATAACACTAGGTGTTTTGTCATTAATTTTAAGGAACTGTTTATAGGAACTCACAGCAGTCTGTAGGACAGCTGATGTACTCTTCTTATTTCCCCATCTGTTGCAGGCTGTTAGATACTGCTATTGAATGTACGGAGGGTGCACCTCTTATTATCTCTCTCATAGCATGTTGACCTTTCAGGCTCCTGGCAAAGTGCCTGCAATGTCAATCTTCATGGGTGATGGGAGGCAGTTATTTATCTCTCCATACTGGCCCACAAGGCCACAAATAAGGAAAATGTGAATTTATTTCACATAACAGGGGAGGAGAAGAGGGATATAGATAGCAAGTAAATCTTACATCCCTTTAGATGCTGTGCACTCTGCATTTGTGCACGGATGGATTTTCCCATGGCATGCTGTGCAGAGCAAATCCTACCCATGGAGAGAAACTCTCCATTTTGGTCATTCGAGCCATTATGTAATCTCCTCACAAGAAAACAACTCTGTTTTAAAAGGATGTTCTCATTAGAACTTTTGCTGCGCTTTCAGATAAAGGCAAGATCACACAGCTGTTGCAGTATGCCGTCTGAGCCAGGGGATCTATAGCTCATAACACAAACCTGAAAACCATGCTCCATGGGCAGCACAGCACCTGGTCAGGCTAGGTGTTACATGGATCACTGGCTCCAAAATGTACAACACGCCTCTGCTCAGGATCCACACAGTAGCTATCCAACACTGAAAGAGTATTGAGTGCAGAGATCCGTGCAGTGTAGTATCTGCTTTCATTGTTAATACAGCAGCTACAAATTGTGACTTATTTATTTTTGCAATTTATTTTTGCTTTATGACAGTTTTTTTTTTTTGAAAACTAACCAAAGGCATTAAAAAAAAAAAAAATCCTTCACAATTTGTTCTATTTCTCTTGTGAAAAAAAAAAACAAAACAACAACAACCAAAACAACAACAACAACAACAACAAAAACAACCAACAAACAAGCACAAAACCCCACCACCACCACCACCAACTGATGAAGACTATCTGGATGTAATTTAATCCAATATCCAGTGATTTAGTCAAGAGAAGAATTGTGGCATAGCTGTCAAGTTATATACATTTTCTGCATCTTATACTAATGTAATTTCAGAACCTCTTTAATGGCTATGCGTATCTTAATTCATTTAGCTATTTACAGCAAAAAAGGAACCCATTTTCTTCTGCATTCAATTCATATCTGGTGGAGGGTGTCCTCTTTTACAAAATCAATTGACAAAGATCCTATATCAAATGAGTGTTCCTACTTTTGAAATAATTTCATTTTGAGACTGTACAAATATATATATGTGCGCACACTTCAGCCACTTTTTGACTTAATGAAGAGATTAATAAAAATCAGCATTCATAGCTCACACACAGTCAGATAATTTAGTTAATGCACAAGCTGAGCTCTTATGTATTATGCAAAAGATTAGTTTTAACATTTGCATAATGAGCTACAAATGACCTACTGTTTCGAGCAGTAGAGGCTCAGTTAAAAGTTACTTGAAAGCTGAAGTGACATAAAAAAAAAAGTCACCCCTAGCTTGTCATGTTTCACTCATTGTCGAAATTCAAGACTCTGTACAGCATGAAGAGAAGAGCTGAAAGACACTGAAGGTGGGTTAGAGCAAAAATAGTGCAACAAGAGTCAGCACAAACAGCAGAGAATGATCAGTGTGATTGAGGAACAAGGATCCTCAGTTCTTCAGCATCAGATACAAAATTCCATTCACCTGAAAAGGAAAATATATGTTTCCTTACAAAATATTAGTCTATACCAGAAACTGCAGATCCGAAGTGTGAGACTATACAAACACAGAACTATTCTGTGTGTTACACCTTAGATCAGTGCAATTTCTGAGGGGAAGAGAAACAGTCTTCCTTCCCTGCAAATGTGGAAATAATTATGTGGTAGCTTCACTATGTGACAAATAGCAAATATCAGAATTTCCATCATGAATTCGATCATACATGAAGGTGGCACAAGGGAGTGGACTGGAAACTCGTGGTCTCCAGTCTCTCCTCAGTTTGATTCATTACATGGTAAGAGAACTTACTGTTTCCTCAGGTTTCATGTAGGAATAACTCTCATGAAAAGAGCCTCACAAAATTTTGGCTTACTATGGCGAATAGCATAAAAGAACTATGCGTCCATGGTACTAGGACTACAAGTCAGCATTAGTCATTATTCTCTATCTGGCTGCTGTTAGACTATACTGAAGGCATTTCAGTCTCTATTCAAACCGGAGGGCCAAGCAATCTTTTTAATTAGTGCTGTTAAATGCATTTTTATCTTTCTCTCGAGTAAATGTTCAAACCTACATGTTAGAATTAGAAACTCCAGAGTAATGGAGGCATGTGAACAAGTGAATTAAAAGAAATATATACTACAACTGATTGTATAATGGTCTTCTTTTTGCCAAAAGTTGGAAGAAACATTTCACCCACTATGTTGGGCGCGTATATTTACATCTTTATTCAATTAATGTACTTGTTAATCTTCTTTTGAGAGAGATGCTTAATACATTTAGACAGAAATCAATTGATGCACAGAATATTACCAATTTTTTTTTTTCTTGTTCTCTTGTGCAAAAATGGAAGCTGTAGAAGCTGAAATTTGTCTTTGCCAAATCTTGCAACTTGTGGGGCTTGCAATGCCTCCTGGCTCCAGAGAAGCCCTGGGCCCCATCGTAGCATGAAAATGTTAGCAAATGAAATTTTTAGGCTTTCAGTTTAGAAAAGAGAAGCTTGAAAACATGAGTATGTTTGAAGGACTGAAATAGAAATAATGCATTTTTGGGTCCAGGCACCAGGAGGATAGACCTGTTCACAAGCACACATCATAAACAGATGCCTTCAGGTGACCCTTATGCAATGGCTTCTGCCACATGGAATGTTGGGTCCTGTCCTCTACCCTCACAGGCATTCACTCCTTGCCATGCACCTCCTGTCCCAACTCAGCCCTATTCTGAAAGTATCCAGCTGTTTTTGCACTACTTCTTGGTCATAATGAATATTTTAATCTACCCCAGTGTAGTATACACACCCCATCAAGTACCAGTGCTTCTTCTCATTTTGAATTCTGTTCTTCTGATACCCTACTCAAATATTTGGCTTCTGAATGAAAATTTTTGTTGCTGAGGAACAAACTGAAAAGTGATAATATCTTCCTTTTAATAAAATACACAGATATATATAAAGACAGATTAAATGTGATCAACTATGAGGGTTGCTCTGGAAGTAATGCCTTCTATTTTGTTTGCCCACAATGTCAGAGGCAGACGTTGGTGGTATGGCAGTAGGAGTTGAACTTTTCCTACCAGTATTTCATTACATTTTGTTGCCATGTGACAGATGGCAGCAGAGGGGCAGTCTGACAAAATGGTATCTGACATGAAGGTATTTATGAAACAAAAGTGTGTAACTGAATTCATCCATGTAGAAAAACTTGCACTACTGACATTCATCAACACTTGCTGAACATTTATGCAGAACACTGAGGTCACAGAGGAGTGTTTCAGCAGTGCTGATGGTAACAGTGAGTCACCTACACTGATGCAAATTTTTACAAGCACAGCATGCAGGCCCTTGTTCATCTCTGGTGAAAATGCATAGCTAATGATGTTGGCTACACTGAAAAACAGTGTTTTGTAGCTGACAATTTTGTTCTATCAAATAGTGCTATTGTGCTCTTTGTATCTGCTGTAGTTTTCATGGACATAAATAGGAGGCATTATTTCTGGAGCAAATTATGTAGTTTCATCTCTCAGCTGTGTCTAGTCCCAAAATCTCAATCACAAGGAAGACCATCTCCTTGAATGCTATTTAGTTAAAGCCTCTTTTGGGAGAACGAAGCAAGAAATACAAAATATTCAATTAGGAAGACCTTGTGTGTGTGTGTGTGCATTGGTAAAAAAAGCAAGCAAGGCACCTAATTCTGGTACATTTTCAGCCACTTGGTAGAAGTCAGAAGCACAGTGGGTTGAAGTCATTTTTATCAATCAAATGAAGTCTCATTTCTTTGCTAGAAAGCAGTGTTTGCAGCTCTATTTATGACAGCCATGTTCTGTCTTAATTAGTAATATTTCTACTTCACCTAAAATAGCTAAAAGATTCTCTTGGGATCTATTCTTGTATACAATTGTGTTTAATCTTATTATTAATGATAATATTTCTTTTCTTGCCTGGATTATCATCTGTGTATAATTGATTCTATTATTTAAACAAATAATTATTACACATTACAATTCCATTTACTGCATGACAATAACAAATCATAGTAACAGCTTATTCAAAGTATATTCATTCTAAAACACTAATAAAATTAATTGCAATACATTTGATTGCAAAAAAAGAGCTGGTTAAAATAGGAGCTCCTTATCATGACTATGAAAGTGCATTACTTACTGGGATAAAGCTATGAGTCTCAGATATCCTGGTGCTTGTTAGCAAGCAAAGGGTAATTGAAACTTGGTTGCTAAGAGACATTAATTCTCATTTTTGACAATCATGATTTCCTTTAATTACTGCTTTTATTGTTTTTTGTTACACAAGCTAAATGTTTTTTTTATATAAAGCTATGAAAGCATGCTTTGGATTCCAGTTTTTCTGTGTGATATTTCTGGGGCTGTTTAAAGAGATTTTAGTCAGGATGGCATTCTCTTAGGAGATTGGTGGTGTAGGATTTGGTGCTGTAGATGTACATTTTTTAAATGCTAAGGAGACATGAATGTAAGTTATAATTGCAGGCCACAGATAGCAATTCCATTGTTGTTTTTTCACACACTGCAGGATAAAAAGTTTGGAGCAATTCACTGATGTCAAAATCTTTTAGTAGCATCAGATACATTTTTCAGATATTAATTCTGTCTTCTGATAAACAGAAGATTTAGTCATTTGAAAAAGGGCTTTAGTACTGAAGCACTTGCTATTCTTAGTAAGCAAAGCCCCACAAAGGTGTCTTCATTTCAGTATAACCATTAACCAAAATCTATAAAACACGTAGCTACTTCTAGAAGGCCACTCTTCGGCAGCAGCTCTCCAAGTTCTTTGATTGCTGGAGCAAGCAGCCATCTTTTCGTTTCCCCAAGCAATTCAGTTTGATCAGACTAATGCAGGAGGTAAGCTTTGCAACAATTCACATGACAAAAACAGTTTGCACAGCAATTCAGAGTGCGATTTTTCAGAATGAGTATGACTTCTTCGGACAGGTGCCAGTGGTGGTTCAAGGGGGAAAGCAGAATGAACCATTTTGTTTAGACTACAGGCTCTCTGAGACCAGGAGTTACGAACCTGTAAAGAACCCTGGAAAAATGAAGTTAGAGCCTGTGTGATGACACAGACCACAGCTGCTATGTATGTCAGCCCTTGCGTTGTAAGCAGAGCTCATATCATAAGAGAGTATATTCCACTGAAAACAGAAATGGGATTTCTTTGTATGTGTGTGTGTACCTGATCATTATTTTCACTCAGAAACTGAGGGTGGCAAAGATAAGTCAGTTTTAAGACCTCTAAGACTGAGGTTACATGCTGAAAAGTTTGATACTGAACTCTTTTGAACTCTTTCATGTTATTCTCTTGCTTTGAGATATTGTTCAAATTTAATTGAATTATCTGAAAATCTGGTTCTTTTCATTCACTTAGGGAGCCATTACTTCTACTTCTTGAAACAGCTGGGAGGTGAGGAATATTGTAGAAAAGGGCAGCCAGTCCTTTAATATTACTCAGAAAGAAAATTAACCATTGCAATGTACTGCAACAAGGATATCCTTTGGATGTTTCCATGTACAGTAAGTATGTGCTGATGTTGATTCAATTTGTTTTCCTAATAGCTATTTTGCTTCTGTGTGTCATTTGTCTTAATACTGTTGTGTGGTTTTTTTTCCACCTTGTATTAAATTCCTATTGATTGACTTGCAGTTTAGGTACTGTGACTAATTATTGGTTTCTACTTTCTAACTTGATTACTTAATTAATGGCTTCCAGAAATCCAGTTTGAGACAACGATGACAGTTTTGTAAGTGCAATGCATCTACCACTGTTTGTGAGTACTGCAGGAAAAGAATGAATGTTAGTCAAGCTCCCTGTGAAACATTTTAGGAGGCTATGGATAAAATCACAGAAACCCACAGCTGGGAAGCACAGAAATCAGACTTAATCCAGCAGTCAAGGTAAAATTTTAGTGGGTTCAGATACTTTTTATATGATTTGAATGAGTTTGTTATGTGTTTAAAGGGAGTTTCTCTAATGGAATCACCCAGACTAGCTATCTCTTCAGAACCTCGCAAGCTATCAGATTAATTCTCTGTGCACCATATGACTTTGCATCATACAGAAACCAAGGTATAAATTCAGCAGTCTGTTATCTGGATTGAATTACAGAGCGTGTGGCTGTCTACTCTTTGGGGACTTTAGTCCTCCAAGAAGAAAATGTTTATACATAAAATCCAGTCACAAAGGAACAATGAGAATGGATTGTCTGTGTACAGAAAGCAGATTAAGCTGGGGTTGGTGACTTTATGACAGCTATTCCAATGTGTTTTACTTAAAAGGAAAATGCCAGATGTTTAGTGCTTTGGAAAATACTACCATGTAAAGCTTGTGCTGTGTGATGAAAGGCAAGAGTGACAGAAAAGACGGATTCAAATTTCTTTAAATGTTCACTGTTTTTGTAAAAGACCCTGCATTATATCATCCTCATAATCATTGCTGGATTCTTGCAGCACGACATCCACTCAGGGGAGATGTTTGTCACTATGATGTGTGTGGACTGCCTTCTCACCAGGGACTCTGCTGTATATAGGGCAGTGTGCTGAAGAAGCCACTTCCCAATCTGAACAAAAAGGAAGAAAGTCTTGAGATGGCCTCAGTAAAATTCAATAGCACAGATAACCTTCACCTAGGTAGTATATTTCATTGTGTCAAATAAAGGAACACAGAAAATGTGCTACATCCATCCCATCAGAATGATTATAAAATGAGATATAAGAGATTGGTATAAAGAAAAGAAGACAGAGTACTTTTTTCAAGCTGTGCCACATGTTATGTGGAAGCCAGTATCTATAAGAAGATCTGATATATGCAACATATCTCTGTGTGCCCATGTGCTTGCTCTCCACATGTGGTAATTATAGGTGGATGAATGGGGGTATCTGTCAATGCAGGCAACTTCTTCCTTGGTAATAATAACTGCATTTTGCTGTCTGTGAGATCAGTATTGATACTACCCTGTCAATTTAGTTCAGAAATGATCTCATTAAAATAAGATACCATATTAGTGTAATACAGATAAAGGATTTGACGATCATAGAATCACAGAATGGCTTAAGTTGGAAGGGACCTCAAGGACCATCCAGTTCCAACCTCCCTGCCACTGGCAGGGCTGCTAGCCACTAGATCAAGTACTAGATCAGATCGCACAGGGCCCCATATAGCCTGGCCTTAAACACCTCCATGGACAGAGCATCTACAGCTTCTCTGGGCAACCTGCTCCAGCACAGCACCATTCCTTCAGTAAAAAACTTGCCTTGACCTTTAATCTAAATCTCTAATCTCTAAACGTTTAGTTTAAAACCATTTCCCCTTGACCTATCACTACCTACCCTTGTAAAAAGTTGATTTCTCTCGTGTTTATAAACTCACTTTAAACATTGGAAGGCCACAGTGAGGTCTCCCTGCAGCCTTTCCTTTTCCAGGCTGAACAAGATCATCTCCTTCAGCCTGTCTACACAGGAGTTCTGCTCCAGCCCTTGGATCATCCTTGTGGCCCTCCTCTGGGGGCCTCAGACTTGGATGCAGTACTCCAGATGGGCCCTCATGAGGGCAGAGTAGATGGGGACAATCACCTCCCTTGTCCTGCTGGCCACCTCTCTTCTGATGGAACCCAGGATACCACTGGCCTTCCAAGCTGCAAGCACATGCTGTTGGCTCATGTTAAGTTCTTCATCAGTCAAGACCCCTAAGTCCTTCTCATAGGGCTACTTTCAAGGATTTTTTCTCCTAGTTTGTATACACATCTGAGATCACCTTGATCCAAGTGTTAAATCTTGCACTTTGCTTTGTTTAATCTCATTTCGTTCACATGGTCCCACCTTTGGAGTTTATCAAGGTCCCTCTGGACAACATCCCTTCCTTCTGCTTTATCAACCACACCGCTCAGCTTGATGTCATCAGTAAACTTGCTGAGGGTGCACCCATTATCTATGTCATTGATAAAGATGCTATAGAGTACTGGACCCAAGATAGACCCCTGGGGGAAATTGCTCGTCATTGGCTTCCACCTGGACATAGATTCATTGACCACATCTCTCTGGCTGCAATCTTCCAACCAATTCCTTACCCTCCTAAAATAGTCCATCCTTCAAATCCATATGTCTCCAATTCAGAGATAAGGATGTGCTGGGGGACCATGTCAAAGGCCGTGCAGAAGTCCAGGTAGATGACATCCGTTGCCTTCCCTTTGTCCACCGATGCCATCAATCCATCATTATCCAGGCAGAATTTGCCAGTAATGGTCATGTCACTTGTTGGAGAAAGGAGCGATAGGCTTACTTAAAGGCCTAGTAAGGGACAATGAGGAGGATGCTCCATGACATTAATCATGATGAGATTAGAGGTATAGTCCCATGCAAAGCTGAGGGTTTGTGCAGGTAATCCTGAATTTCTCCAGAGGTTGAGAAACAGTTAGGGTAAATGTCATATTAGTCAGAAGATGTGTAAATGACAATTCATTTGCTCATGAGAAAATGGGCAAGGAGTCTCAAAGCAGATACTGGTACATGAAACAAAAAAAAATAGTTTTTAATGTCTAGAGCCTGATGTATTTATGATACTGTACCTGATGGCAACTGTCGGGTGCACATTAAAGTTCTGCACTATTCTGTACCCACTGCACATCGAATCTTGCAATTTCATGACACTTTTCTGCTAGGAAGTCTGTCTGAACTCCCTCATCCTTCTGTGGTGGTGTGAAAATGCCTTTCTGCTCTGATATAACAAGAGAGCTAATCCCCCAGCAGCCTCATTAAAAAGAAAGATCCCAGACCTCCTTAAAACAAAAACATCAGCAACAGCAGCAACAACAAACTACAAAAAAAAAAAAAAAAGAAAGAAAAAAAAAAGAACTGTTAGGGTCTTAAATCTGGGAATGGTACATGGCATGGGTTAGAGTAGTTTCAAAATCCCACAATATTTACATGCATTTTGTTCTGTGTATGCCTAGGATGCATGACATGTGTTCAGAGAATGAGATACTACGAAAAATTAGATAATGTTCTGCCTCTTCAAAGGTACATTTGCACCTCTGTGTACTGAGTGTGAAGTAGATTTGGCATGTTACCAGCCCACGCTGGTAATGTCTTACTCCTACATTATAATAAAGTAAGTATCTATGAACACTGAAAGGCAAAACAGTTGCCAATTCTTGTAATGTAATTGTGAGTTTCATGCTATTATTAGGTTATAATGCCAAAAGTGAGAAGCTTGACTTCTGTTCAGAAGAACATTTAAAACCTTATTATAATATAAAGAATCTTGAAAACAGATGCTAGAAACAGACATGAAGTTTGTATTCAGATCTCTTTCAAACCACATACAATGTAGCATCATCTTACTGTATGATTAATTTAGGATTAACAATTTGCTCAAAGGATAAAATGCTTCCTTGGATTTATTTTTTATGGTGGATGCTTGTAGTGCATAAAATGTGAGCCTGAAGCAATTAAAAGCTAGTCATCAAATTACGTTCTTACTGCTTCCTTTTACACATTTTGATTTTAATTTGTCTCTCTACCACCTTTACTTATCCGTCCTAGTTCCATGAGTTGCTGTTGTTTTTTTGTTTGGTTTTTTTTTTTGAGATAACCCAGTTGGGCTTAAGTCTTGAAAAGCCTTCTGTATATGTTTAAAGTTAAAGCATATGGACACCAAGTGTGCAGATAATACTTGGTGTACATAAAGATTACATGAGCTGTATTCTACCTACCAGTTATGTAGTATAACATTTTGTAGAAGTCTTATACATCTGGCATAAATTAGACATTCAATCTATGGATGCTTGGATCTCTCAGTCATCCAAATTCAAAAGTTGAGAGTCAGAAGCTGTAGCCTATGCAGTATACACTATTTGCAGTGCTTTGTGTTTCCACAGTTTCTTCATTCATGTAAATCTTTTTTTGGATAGTGCTTATGTTTTAGATTTCAGTTTTTTTTTTTTTTTTTTTAATGTGGCTGTAACTTTTCATTTCCACCACATGTTTTTCCAAGGGAATATAATTGATCTATTCCCCTTTGCAATGTTCTCTATTTTATATTCACTTCAGCTGCCTTTCTTCCTTCACCCCAATAAATTATTTATTCCAGAATGATTTTCTCAGAAGTTTCCTGATTTATTATTTCTGTTTAAGGAAATCCTTAAAAAGATAATTGGTGCAGGCATTACTGTTTCCAGTTTACAAAGTTACCATCTAAATAGAATGACATTCGCTTCACTGATAAATGTGAGTTAAATCCAGAATTCAGAAGAAAGAAGACATTAGATTTTCATTTTAGAGAAAAAGTAAATGGCTTGTCAATAGAGATTGTGAAGTTTTAGTAGCCAAGACTTTAACCCTCAGTGAATAAATGCCTCAGGGTAATAGGTCAAGGACAAAGTCCTCCTTCAGCTGGCAATATTCAGGTAATTGATCTTCTCTTTTTATTTAATTTCACCATCCACTTCTTTTCCTCTCCCTTCCATCCTGCCTCTTTCCCTTTTCCCTTAGTCTTCTTTGAGAAACTAAATGTCTCTGCTGCCAGCAAAGCTTAAAGTAAGCGTAATATTACAGGAATCAAAGGTCCTTTAAGCCATGATACGAATTGGTAATTTATTACTGAAAAACAGAGCCTTTCTTTAAGTTTCTTTTAGTTCAGGCAGATCACTATGAATTAACTAGGCGAGAGGGCAGCAGGTTCTCTTGTTAAAATTACAGTCACTAGCAGCAGACAGGAAAGTGTTTAAAAAAGGAACATGCAGCTGTACTGACGTGATCACAACTATCCACGGGCAAACAAGATGGGCTGGGCCAGCTACAGGTTTTCAGTTATTCTGCTTGAGCCATGGTGGCACACAAAGACCAATACACCTAGTGTTGAGTCCCTGCTGGGCATATTGCTCTGAGTAGACCTCCAAATGCTGTGTGAGAATCAACTGAGCTCCTTACAAGGCCTGGGCTTCCTGAAGCTCACAGCTGACCTTCAACTTCAGGGATGTTCATCTCCTGACTGTAGCTTTGCAGTTTTGGCATTTCTCCTCTCGCCATCTTGTGAGCCTGTGAAATAACAGCTTTCACAGTCCTCACCTTGATCAGTTTTCTCGACTCAGTTTCTTGAATGACGTTTACTGCAGAGTCAAATGTATTTTCCATAAAGGAAAGGAAATTCCATGCAAATCTGCTTCCATCTCAGTAATGGCATCTCATTTTAGCTTTGTATTCATTTATTTAAAAAAATAATAGTATGGAAATGCTTATTTTGTATTTTGAATATTGCTTGAATAAACATGTACAAAGTAAACTCTCAGCATTGATCCAAAACTCATTTAAGTCAAAACGTCCGTTGTCTTCACTGAGCCTTACATCTGGCCTTTAAAACCTAGTTTTGGCTTTCAATGTCTTTGCTTTTCTTTCATTAATTTGTATGGAAGTGGAACACACATGTCTAAAGGTGCTATACTGTCCAGAGTCTTATGACTCGTTATCTAAGTTTGATACAATCCTTAAGTGCAAATCAACTGAAGAGGCAATGCTCTTTTTCAAACGTGTTGTATTAACTTCAACTGTTGCTATAAAGTATATATGCTTTGTACACAGCTCAGTGTTATAACATTGTGCCTGTATTATTCCTAGATTTTCTTGCAAATTATTCTTTCTTTTCCATTTTCCTTTTTTCTTTTCTTTTCCTTTTCTTTCTCTTTTTTCTTTTTGAGAGCACAAATCAAACAAAAAATTATAGATTCAAATTTTTCATCCTATTAATCTTAAAAAATAAATATGCTTCATATTGCCTTTTTTAATATGTATTACCATTAAAGAAAGTACAGGGAAACATATGGCCACAATTCCTGTGTTTCTTCTATGTATAAATTCCCTTGCAGGATTACAATTTACCAAAGGTGAATGCTTGGAAGTCTTGAAGAAGATGTTTCCCCTCTCATCTTCTGTTTCCTTGGGTTCATAAAGTGGTCTGATGCTACAGAGCTGTGAACAAACTACACTGCTTTTAACAGAGACATTTATCTGCTTTTCAGAAGGCTAATGTACAATCCCTGGAGACATTTATCAGGTAATAAGAATAAAATGAATTCTATTTGAGCACCTGTAATCAAATTATTTTTTATTCCCTAAGGTCTTGACTGACTCTGAAGTCCTGTTTCGTATTTAGGTGAGCATTTGGTTCTGGGAGTTTCTCTCCCTTTACCATTCCCATATCTATTATTATGTGAGAGAAAAGCAAAACCAAGCGATCGAAGAGGAGAACCCTATCAGAATTATCATTCCAGCGTTTTGGAGAGATTAATTCCTCTGCAGCACTGATGGAACCAAGCCAGATAATTCTAACTCTTTTTGATGTGCCCTTTTACTGTGGACCTGGCTGTTCCTAGATTACTATATCGATAAGACGAACATATCTATTAAAAACATAATTTATAAAAAAAAAAGTGTAAAATTCTGTGCTCTGTCCAAGATAACTGATTTGCAAATGGGAGGGTCCTTTTCTGTTTACCTCTGATACATTTTTCTCTTAGTTCCAAAGTGTGAGGTTTGATTATGTACTGTTGTACTAAACGGCTTTGTGATACTTAGATCCATTTCCCATACTGGGAAAGAGAAGGTATATTTTGCACAAAATTAAATTGATCTTCAGGTTGGAAGCTTGTTCTGCGACTAATCAGTTTATTGCTGGCTCTCTGGAAATGAGCTCATCTAACTCACTGATTATATATTTAAGTAATATGTATTTAATTAATATTATTCCCAATAAATACAGGCTGAGAGAGCTGGGGCTGTTCAGCCTGGGGAAGAGAAGGCTCCTAGAAGACCTGACAGTGGCATTTCATTATCTAAAAGGGAGCCACAGGAAAGAAAGCCACTGTTTATCAGGGTTTGTTGTGATAGGGCAAGAGGAAATGGTTTCAAACTAAAAGGAGATGTTCAGACAGGATATAAGGAAAATGTTTTTTTTACAATAAGGGTAGTGAAACACTGGAATAGGTTGCCCAGAGAGGTGGTGGATGCCTTGTCTTTGGAGACATTCAAGATCAGGCTGGACAGAGCTCTGAGCAGCCTGATTGAACTGCAGATGTCCCTGTTCACTGCAGGGGAGTTGGACTAGATGATCTTTAAAAATTCCCTCCAAATCAAATAATTCTATATTTCTATTAAGTTTGCTAGACTATTAGGAGAAAAGGTCAATAGAGTGAAGCCAAAATAGTGTTAAATATACAAATGGCAAATACTAACTGAATTGGTGGGGTTGTTTGGAAAATTACTGTATAATCATAGAATCATAGTGTCATAGTCATAGTGCTTAGAAAAAAAGTGTTTATAGGTTGCTTGATAGAACTGTGTCATATTAGTATCCTTGAATTTAGTATATGTGAAATCTAAAAATCAGTTCTGTCGCCTATAAGGGAAGAAAAGTTCATAGAATCATAGAGTGGATTGGGATGGAAGGGACCTTCAAGATCATCTAGTTCCAACACCCCTGGTACAGGCAGAAACACTTCCCACTAGACCAGGTTGCTCACAGCCCCACCCAGCCTGGCCTTTAATGCTTCCATGGAGCGGGCATCCACAACCCAACTGGACAACATGTTCCAGTGTCTCACCACCCTCAAAGTAAAGAGGATTCTAATACCTAGTCTAAATCTACCCTCTTCCAGTTTAAAACCATTTCCCCTCATCCTGTCGCTACCTGCCATTATACTAAATCCCTCCCCAGCTTTCCTGTAGGCCCCCTTCAGGCACTGGAAGGCCACTATAAGGTCCCCACAGAGCCTTCTCTTCTCCAGGCCGAAGAGCTCCAGCTCTCTCAGCCTGTCCTCGTAGGAGAGGTGCTCCAGCCCTCTGATCCCTTTGTGGTCCTCCTCTGGACCCACTCCAAGAGTACCATGTCCTTCTCGTGCATGCAGCACTTCAGTTGGGGTCTCACAAGAGCAGAGCAGAGGGGCAGAATCACCTCCCTCAGCCTGCTGGTCACACTTCTCTTGATGCAACCCAAGATGCATTTAGCCTTCTGGGCTGCAAACACACACTTACAGCTCATGTTGAGTCTTTCATCAACCAGCACCCCAAAATCCTTCTCCTCAGGGCTCATCTCAAGCCCAGTCTGTATTTGTGCTTGGGATAGCCCTGACCCAGGGACAGGACCTTGCACTTGGCCTCGTTGTACTTCATGAGGTTGGCACGGGATCACCTCTCAAGCCTGTCCAAGTCCCTCTGGATGGCATTCCTTCCCTCTAGCATGTCAGCTGCACCACTCAGCTTGATGTTATCTCCAAACTTGCTGAGAGTGCACTAGATCCCACTGTCCATGCTGCTTACAAAGATATTAAATAATACCAGTCCCAGCACCAATCCCCCAGGCACACCACTTGTCACCAGTCTCCACTTGGACATTGAGCCACATACTTTTCAAATATGGTGGATAATGGCTTGGTAACTTCATCTGACAGTTCCTTCAGAACCCATGGGTGGATCTTGTTGGGTCCCATGGACTTGTGCACCTTCAGGTTCTTTAGCTGGTCTTGAACATGATCTTTGCTTACAGCAGGCAGATCTTCCTTCTCCCAGTTCTTACCTTTGCTTTCTGCAGCTTGGACGGTGTGGCTAGAGCCCTAGCTGGTGAAGACTGAGGCAAAGAAGTCACTGAGCATCTTAGTTTTCTCTGAGTCCCTTGTGACCAGGTCTCCAGTTTCCTTCTGGAGAGGGCCCACATCTTCTCTGGCCTTCCTTTTGTCACTGATTCACCTGTAGAATTTCTTCTCGTTCTCCTTTATGTCCCTGGCTAGATTTAATTATCTCTGGGTTTTATCTTTCCTAGCCTGATGCCTAGCTGCTTGGACAACTTCTCTGTAGTCCTCCCAGGTAACCTGTTCCTACTTCCACTCCCTATAGACTTTCTCTTTGCACTTACGTAAGTCCAGGAGCTCCTTATTGATCTATGAAATTGCGTGGAGATGCATCACATGTCTTGAAAATGATAGTGCAACCAAAAAAATTTAAAAATTTTATACAGTGGCATAAGGTGCATGAATAAATCATTTTAATATTGAAAATTTTCAGCAATCTATTTGCTTGCCTCATTTCAGGAATGCTTTATAACGTCATTTTTATAAGAGGTCACTAGATCAAAATATGATCAAAGACTTCCATTTTGTCATTTATTTTTCCCTCTTTTATCATTAAAACCTTCTTGAAAAATTAAGATGTATTCTATAAATCAAACAGGAGTCAGAGCATATTACCAGCAATGAACTTATTTCCATAACCACTAACTCTTCATACTGGCTGATGAGAATAGATGAGGTCGCATGCCAATAGCCACTGGGGTACTACAGTAAACAGCCCTTCTTTTGCTGAACTTGAATTAATTTTCTTGGGCTCCACATACTGAAAGGTAATGCAAAAGAGAAATGGCATTTGGAAACTGTTTTCATTAGAACTAAAATAACAAGTGCGCTTGAAAACATGTTAAGTCCTGTAATATTTTTTAATGGTTTCATGAATTACCAGTAGTCTGTGAACATGAAAATACTGGTGTTAATAACTCTCATATGTTTATTTTATGCAAATTAAGTGGAGTTTAAATGTATTACATCCTTGAAGAGTCACTTGCAGTATGGAAAATCTAGACCAATCTTTCAAGTATTTTCCCAAATTTATCAACCAAGTCTGGAACATATTTTTCTCTACTGTCAGCTGATGTTCCCAAAGCAGAGAGAGCAATATGTTGTCAGCTATCTCTGCTTTTCAGTGCTCAGAAATTTCAATTTTCTTCTACTGAGATTCATCACTATGATAATGTACGACAAATGGTATTTAACGCATCTTTACTGCAGAGAGTTCATTATCTCAGAACATGTATGTCCAAAGGAGTATCAAGTTAAACATCAGCTTGGCTAGCTTGTTAACAAACATGCCTGTGACATTTGTTTCCAGTGCTAAGCTCTTCAGATGTTTCATGTAGAAGTGACCACAGTTTTATTTGTGGTAAACACAAATTTTTTCCAGAGGGCCATATCTTTCCTGTTATATTTCTCTTACAGATGGTCTAATTAGAATTTCTTTTAAGAGAATCTTCTTATATGTTTTGTTTCTTCTTTTTTGTTTGTTTCCCAGCAAATGAGTATCATGCAAATGCTTTCCCTGCAAGCATTTTTATGTCTTTTTAATGTTTTGTTTTTTTTTTTCCTGTGGAAAAGAAATAGAATAGATACACCATTAATGAGGTGAGATGTGACTCAACCAAGAATATAAAGCACCAGATCTTCTCACATCAGTTCTTACCTAGAATGAGTATAGTTGCATGTTTCCTTTTAGTCTCTTTTGACTGACAGCTTCTTAATGCTGTGTCACCTGACTGACTCCTGATGAGGTTCTGCTCCATTAACCACCAGTCACAGTTTAACTTCTTCATTTTAACCATTGTTGTCTAACTCACATGACATCTACTTTACTTCCTGCTGTCTATTCTATACAACTTTTCTCCTTGCATAAAATGTTGAGAATGGGTGTTCAAATTATTTACCGTTTGGATTTTCACAGTATTTTACTTGGATTTATCTTTTGCTTTTCCCTAGCTCATCCAACAAGAAAGTTAAATTTAGGGGACAAATTTAAAATAAAAAAAAATTAAAAGTCAATGTGGTTTAACATATTTCTTCAAGTCAAATAACTAAAAATTCCATTTTTGCATCCATTTTGTTGCTATAAACAGCAACAACAAAGCATATATATTGCAATTTTAAAAATAAGCATAATTTGAAAGTTTTAGTATTCTAAGTACTAAAATTATATGATTTCCTATTCTGCCTTTACATTTCTTCTTAAATATAGAAGACCCTAATACATTTTCTAGTTGCGCTGAGATCCTTTAGCAACTCTTACAGTTTGAAATGCAGTATGGAAAACATTTTGAGGCATCAGAAGAATGTGGATAAGAAACCAGAATCTTAAATTCTCCAGCTGAAATACAAGGCAAGATTTTTGGCTCCAGCTCAGGAACATAAGAATAACCCTATTCTTATTCAAGTGAGAATGTTGTAACAAGAGTATAAGAACTGTAAGATTCAGTGGATCAGAATGAACTTATTTACTGGATGCAGAAAGGAGATGGGTAATGAGGGCAACAGGAATAGTGTTTTATCCTGAAGCATATACCAACATCTTAAAAACATGTTATACTATTGTGTGAGCAGTGTGAGACATGATGATTGTTAAACAAATACACATTTTATTTTCTTTTTCTCAAGACTAAGAAAAGTACAACCATTTAAAATCAAATAATCAAAAAAAATCCCCCCCAAATAAATCAGTGGCTGTCACAATGGTTATGTTATGAAGATTTGAATGCTTGAAGATGAGATGGAACAAATTGTGGTGCTAATACTTTTTTTTTTTAACATAAACTTAAAATGGATACTGAATGTTTCTGTCTTACTCTAACCCAAATTAGTGTGTTAAGATGAATAATTCTCAAGTTTCTAAATTAGTGTATGTGACTAAGAAGTATCTGTCTAAAATGAATCATCAATCATTTAATTGTCACTACCATGTCAGAACTAGTGTAGCACTCCTTTTGGTGAGATTTCATCAGTGAACAAAAAATAATTTTTAAAAATAATTTGCTGTAAAGTCCTCATTTTTTCTTAAGAAGCAGTGACAAAAGAAAAAGCTGTTTCTTGTTTGTTTGTTTGTTTGTTTGTTTGTTTTCTCCACTGGAACTTCAGAAACTTCCTAACAAATAGGAGACAACAATTACGTTACTATTAAATGCTTATCCTTGTTTAATATCAGCACGTGATGAGGTTACGTCTCAGTCTCCTGCTTTCCCTCACCCTTGTCTTTTTTTTCGTCTTTAGTCCTTCCTTCTCTTTCAGTTGCTGTATTTTTATGTAGACATAAATCTTACATGTCTGCAATACATTCAAGCAATGTACCAGCCTGTTAAATTTTTGCATGTCTTAATAGAATCTCAGCAATTTTTATTCTACTTCTGCAGAGTTTCTTCTTTTTTCATTTATTTGCTGTGTTGTCATGGCAAGATGATAAAGGCTGGATTTTGGCTTTCTTTACAAAGTCACTGCAGGTTGATTTTCTGAAGAAAGTGAGCATTTTTTTTCTATCTTGGACATTCAGTGCAGCAGTATGTGACGCACAACAACATCCCAGCAGAGTTAACAACAGTGTAGAAATAAGAGTGTGTGCACAGAAAAGGTCCATCACTAGGCCTGGACCATTCTTGGCCCTGAACCTACTGGCAGTTGCTATGACTCTTGTTCTAACTACCTTTGAGAGCATCTCCTTTTATTTATTTCAACACTGCTACCACATTTCCCTATCAGTTTTGTCTTCTCTAAGGTATATAATCAAAGTTCTCTTAATCTTTCCCCAGAGGTCATATTTTCTAGACATCTGATTATTTTCAGCTGCTCTCCTTTGGACTTTTCTGAATTGTTTTTCATGTTTTTCCTTTAAGGTCTCTGTGGATTTGCTTGTTTACACACAGAAACACATATATCTCTGTAAGAATAGGTTGAGGAAGGGTGGTTTGCTTAGCTTGGAATGGAAAAGCCTGGAGGGAACTCTTTGCTGTCTTCAGAGATCTAAGAATATGTACAGAAGACAAAGCCAGATTCCTCTAAGTTGCCCAGGGAAAGTATATGAGGCAATGGCCACAGGCTGTGAAAATAGAAATTTTAACTGAATACCAGGAATGAGATTGTCAAAGACTGAAATGAGCTCAAGGAGGTCATAAAACCTCCATCTTGGAGATTTTTCAAAACTCATTTGATCAGGATCTTCAGTGGTCTGATCTAAGTTGGAAGCTAACATTTCTTTGAGTATTTGACCAGACAGTTTTAAGAGATACTTTCCAGGCTACATTATTTTGTGAATTTTTATTGCTTAAAACTGATCATTGTACAGTGTTCATAGGAAATGCCATAGTAGTGGAAGATGAGAGATTAATTCTGCAGTTATTAACTGCAGTCCAGTCAAATGTACCCAAATTATCCTCTTCTTTTTTGCAACTTTATAGACTGACTTTTGCCTTAGTATTTCACTATAGTCTCCAGATTATCTTCTATGGGGTCACTGCCCAGGAGGATCTTCATTCTCTGTTTATTCAGAGGTTATTCCTACTTAGCTCTCCTAAGGTCTCTTGAATGTATTACTCTTTCTCTTATTCATTTTATGAGGATGATATGAAACCCCACTTAGAATACTTCATGAAGCTCTGGGATCTCCAGCGTGACAAGGATATGGACCTGCTGGAGTTGGTCCAGAAGAGGGCCATGAGAATGGTCAGAGTGCTGAAGCACCTCTCCTGTTCAGACTGACTGCAATAGTTGGTGTTGTTCAGTGTGGAAATGAGAAGGCTCTGAGAAGGCTTTGTAGCAGCCTTTCTTATCGCACTTAAATGGGTCCCACAGGAAAGAATGGGAGGGACTCTTCATCTGTGAGTGTAGCAATAGGACAAGGAATAATGGCTTGATACTAAAAGAGGGTAGATTTAGATTTGACTGTTCAAAGAAATTATTTCCTTCAAGATTGGAGAAGCAATAAAACAGATTGCCCAAAGAAACTGAGACTGGCCTAGAAATTTCAAGGACAGTTTGGATGGGGCCCTGGGCAACCTGACCTGGTGTGTGGCAAGCCTGCCCACAGTGCAGGGGTTACAACTAGGTGATCTTTAAAGTCTCTTAAAAGTCAAAGCATTGTATGATTCTGTGATCACTTTGAATTTGAATTCTGCCCTTGGAATACCTGCAGCTCCTACCAGCTTATTTAGTATTTGGTAAATAATAAACAAGAACTCTGATCAATAAAAATGTTGATACTGCAGGACCAGAATACATCCCTTTTGATAAGTTCCTTCCTTAAGAAACTTACAATGTCCTACAGACAGACAACTGCTGTCTGAACACACCTTTCTAATTGTTTTTGCATCTACCTAGAGTAATTTCATCTTTACATGTTTAGTAGCTTGTTTATGAGTATGGTGTATGAGAAAGTGTCATAGAATCACAAAATCACACAATCACAGAACTGTAGGCGTTGCAAGGTTCCTCTGGGGATCAGCAATTCCAGCTCCCCTGCCAAAGCAGGTTCCCTATAGTACATTGTACAGGAAACTGTCCAGGAGGGTCTTGAATATTTCTAGAGAAGGAGACTCCACAGCTTCTCTGGGCACCTGTTCCTGTGCTCTGTCATCCTCACAGCAAATGAGTTTTTCCTTGTGTTCATATGGAACTTCCTGTGTTGCAGTTATTGCCCATTACCCCTTGTCCTGTCACTGAAAACCAGGGAAAATAGCCTGGCCTCATCCATTTGACTCGCACACTCTAGACATTTATAAACAGCCATGAAATTCCCTCTCAGCTCCTTCATCTCCAGACCAAACTGTCCCAGGCCTCTCAGCCTTTCCTTGAATGGGAGATGCTCCAGAACCTAAATCAACTTTGTGGCCCTTCACTAAACTCTTGCTAAAAAATCCCTGTCTTTTCTAACTGGGGAACCCAGAACTGGACACAGTACTCCAGATGTGGCCTCACCAGAGCAAAGGACAGGGAGAGGATCACCACCCTCAGGCTGCTGGCCACGCTCTTCTTGATGCATCTGAGAATACCACTGACCTTCTTGGCCACAAGGGCACACTGCTGGCTCATGGCCAATCTGTTGACCACCAGGACAACCAGGTCTTTCTCTGCAGAGCTCCTTATCAACAGGTCAGCCTGTAATGTGCACTGATGTATGATGTTATTTTTCCCCATGACTCTACACTTGCTTTTGTTGAACCTCATCAGGTTCCTCCCTGCCCAACTCTCCAGTCTGTCCAGATCTTGCTGAGTGGCTACACAGACTTCTGGTGTGCCAGCCACTTCTCCCAGCTTGGTACCATCAGCAAACTTGCTGAGGGTGCACTCTATCCCTCCATCCAGGTCACTGATGAAGTTGTTGAATGAGACTGGGCCCAGTACCAACCCCAGAGGAATACCACTAGTTACAGACCTCCAACTTGACTCCGTGCCACCGATCACAAGACTCTGAGCTCTGACAGTTGATCAGTTCTCAGTCTACCTCACTGTCCCACACAACTGTCCCACACGTTCTAAGCTTACCTACGAGGATGTTGTGGGAGACACTGCCAAATACCTTGCTGAAGTCAGTGCACACCACAGTCAAAGGCCTTAATTATAAAGATTTCATTTTCTTTCTGTTCTATTCATAAATTGTTATTCTGTCACTGCAGAAAATTTAGATTTTATTCTGACAAAGCCTTGCTGAATATTTTTATTTGTTTTTTTCTCTTTTTGTGTGTGTGTGAGAGAGTATTTTCTGAATTTGCTGGCAATATATTTGGATGTTTCAACATTTTTCAGATCTGATGTTTCACGACTGATCTAAAATACTCTGTAACTCCTTTTCTGTTTTATAGGTGCCTTTCTAAACATTTGCCTTTGCCAGCTTACTTGTGGCTTTTTTGTTGTCTGTGATTTCTTGAAGACCCCAGATGATACTTCTTCCCTGAGAATTCATGAAGAATTCATGACTACACGGTTGAAAGAGCTTAAGTTTTCTGCTGAGGTCTGTATTTCTCCAAAGCTAGGATTTGCATCCTTGATACACATACCAACACTTCCCAAATCTTTCCTTAAATTGTATATTTATTATGAATCAATAAAAATATCTTGATTGTTTCCCATACTTCTTCTCGTATCACTACTAGAAATCTGAAGCATATAATAGTGGATTAGTTCACAGAACTTATGTTCTTTCTATGATGTTCCTATGAATAACTTTATTCTTGCTTTAAGGGACTTTAACCAAATTGTTATATTTCACTGTTTCCAATCAGTCATAGCTGAAGACTCCTTTCTGTAAAGCTAGTGAATGTCATGCAAAGATGTTCATGACATAGAATTCACCCTCCACCATGGAGCATCTTCCCAAAGCCAAGGAAACTAAAGCTCTCGCAGTGAACCATCTGTGCAGACCCGCTGTAGGATGAATCTGTCCCAGCCTGACTGTTGATCATTGCTGGAAGAATTAATGAAAATAACATCTAAGCCTCTGACTCCTTCACCCTGGCTCTGAGCCTCATTATCGTTTTTGATCTTTTTAGAGGCATTCTTGGCAGTATTGCTAGTATTCAAGCTCTTTGCTATATCATTTTCACTTCAGTAGAATGTACCATTTTGGAGGCCTTCTTTAAGAATTTGTCATTAGTTTTTGTGCAACTATCTGTCCTTGGGCAGAATCTTTTTTTGTGTGCAAACAGCACTGTAAGGCATTCTGTTTCAGTCTGGGCATGTTCATGCTCTTTTTGGTGCAGGAACCCTTCATTACAAAGCTACCACTTTCATAGCACTTGTTCATCAATAGTTCCTCCCTGGAAAGACATGATAGTTGTCTTACAGATACTGTGAATTGTATACACATGACAGCTGATAGTCTTGTAGTGAATGGGAGAGGACTATATTGGGGAGAGTTTTTCTTACCTGAGAACCTTGAGAAAAGTTGGAAAACATGATAAACACTTCATTTACTACTTTTGAAATGAGCATAAATATGGATGTCAAAACAGATGTGTCATAAAGTATCCCAGGGACCTTTCTGTACTTACCATTAGATTCTTTTTCTTGGTTTTAGTCATTTATTTCCTGCTTATTCTTAAATAATAAAACAAAACAAAATAAAATAATAAAATAAAATAGTAGGAATGGCCATGCTGTGCTACAGCTGGCACAAATTTTATTTACCTCCATAATCCCAACATACTTCTCTAAATCCTGCTTATACAATCCAAATTCGGATTTTTTTCTTTGCTGGCGACCCAAATTTGGCTGTGGGTTTCAGAAAAACTATGTAATGAGCTGTAAGTGTCTTTATGTTGCAGGACATCTGCTGCTGCTAGTTGGATTTTTTTTAGCTAATAATTTTTAGCAATCTTTTTCTCTGGTTTTGTGCTTCCCACATTAGACTTTCTGTGAATTTTTCTCAAATGGCATTGCGAGTGGAGATAGAAGAAGGGGCATGTGACAGTCTTTGCTTTGTAATGTCTTTCCAGTTGCTCTTGCTTTGCTTGGCTTTGTTAATATTAAGCTCTTTTGCAATTTCAGATCTTTCCTGTTGTCATCTGAAGAATGTCCACTTGCAAACACATCCTCCTCTGCATCCGCTTGTCAGACAAAAGTTTGGTAATTAATGTCTTCTCCCTTCTTTCCCTGTTTTTTGTTTTGTTTTGTTTTTCCTTTCCTCCATCATATCCATGGTTTCTGATTTCATGCACTTGGAGGAGCTGGCTGATTAACCCCATGTTTTATGTTTCCAAATGCACAGAGAGAGAGAGCAAGAGCCAAGACAGTGGGATATTTCAAGCTTCTTTTTAAATGTACTCTTCATACCTTCAAGCTCCTTTAACTAAGTACTACCTGAAAATACATTTCCCTACATTTCTAAACATATCTCCACACTAAGAATACCTTTAGTTTTATTATTATCACATAGTTAATTTATGCCTTGTAAGAGATGTAACCACTATATTATACTAATTCACCCTCAAATATGCAGGTGCTTTGCAAAGAGGTGAATTCTGTTTACTGAAGGAAAAAAGAGCAACATTAAGTACAGAAAGATCTCTCTCTCCTTTTTAAATTTTTTCCTGATAATTATATTATGGCTACACTTTTTAACTTACTACATTTGTGGAGTTTTCACTTGCTTTTTCTCTCTGTATGTGTTCTCCTTTTCTTGAACAAGATTTCAGAGGAATATCTCCCAGCACACCACCTTGCTGTACTATGTAGCAGCCTGTTTTAAATGAAGTTTAAGTTTGCAAACATGCTGTTTTGTTCCCTTTAGAAGAATATGGAAAGATGGTATCAGCAGATATGTAGGAAATAAAACAGCATGAATAAGTGAAGCCACAGTTTAGAGTGTTACCAAGAGCTAGAACAACGTTTTGAATTGCAAGAAAAATAATTCAGCATGCTTTGGTATTCAATATTTAAAATTAAAATTACAAATCCTTTTCTTAGAGTTATTATTTCTGTTACTCACTCTCATGCCAGAATCATTCAACTTGAAAAAAAGGAATGGACTAATTTATCCTATGAGTCTCTAAATAAGATCTTAAGAATTTAACATTTGGCTCAAATAATTAGAAATTACGCATTTAAAAGTCAGTCCAGGCAATCAACTCTGTTACAAAACCTAACTTTCTTTGAATTAGAAATGTTACACAAGCCATGCCAGTATAAAATAGAGAAAGCACGGGGATTTATTATTAATAATCCAAAAAGTGTTTTTTTTTTTTTCAAGTTTATTCTTCTGAGCAATGCAGCCAAAGGCTGTTCAGCCTCACACCGTATGCAGAGTTCATGTGTTTGACTGATGTGCTAAAATGCTACGGGAACATGAAATGCACATACACAGATGTGGAAGGAAGAGTCTTTTCTGATTAAACACAGGGGGGAAAAAGAAGGCTGCTTGTTTACTGAGGCTGCAAGTGTAGAGAATAAAAAAGAAAGGGTCAGGCAGGAGTGGGGAGCAGATATTTGGAGTCATACTTGGTGCATTTCGGATGTTTTCACAGGACTGGGGTAAAACTGGCAACCTAGAGAATCTTTTCTGAAATGAGCTTGGTTTAATATCGTTTATCAAGTATTTAAAAACAAATTGTCAGGAGCTCGTGCATTCACATGTATTCCACAAACTGATCCTGGCTTTGCAGTGTCTGCTAGCTTGTCACTGTGCATTTTATTCCACACATGTTGCTGCAGATCTTAGCAATGAAAAAACATGGAAAGTCTTTCCTCTGACCATCTGCGTAAAGGCTGACCTCAGAAGCAGAATTCCTACGCCCCAGGCGTGAGGAAAGGATACCCTAGGAGCAGGTGGTGTGGGTTCATCGCTGAGAGGCCAAAAAGGGGAAAGGCAGCGGGTCCACAGGGGACAGAACGTCGTGTGTTGTCTCTGGAAAGCACGTCTCTGTGTTAATGGACACCCTGGACAAGCTATTGCTTTACAGATACAGTCTAACCCTTAATCACTGTGTATTACAAGCCCAAATGGGATCATTTCCAGAGCTATACACTAACAGTATTTTTTAGAAGGGCCAATAAAGCTTCCCTCTGCAACCAGGCTTTTATTGTATGGTGTCATTACATAAACAAGGCTTGGAAGATTGTTTCCAGTTACAGGCATGTAGCAGAAGGCTTAATTTGAGAGGCCCAGCAGGGTGTGATTCTAGGTTTTCCTTTCTTTCCAATTTTTTTTCCCGTCTACATTATAGTAGACTAAGTATTGAAGATAATTTGGGGACTACAGTGTTTCAGCCAGAAATATTCAATGCAGTAAATTATTTCCCTTTTCTCTCTCTTCACTTTAGAGACTTGGAGAGATTTTTTTCCTTTTCTTTCTTTCTTTCTTTCTCTCTTTTTTTAATTCTTGGCAGTCTGTACCAGCAGCAGCTTCCCATATGTTAGAGGCATCTCAGGGTTTATTAGTCAGCTTAGGTCAATTGAGATTTGCTGTATTTGCTTTCATAAAATCTGTGTATATTATATATTTCTTGAACTGGAAATCACACAATGCTCCTTATTTGCCTTCAATCACTAGCAGATGCGGAACGGTCAGACCATTTCCCTTTAAACTGACCTAAGGGATTAAAGGAATTCAAAGGAATTTCCAACTAACTAGTGCCTCTGCTTTCCCTGACTTTACTTCTTGAACCTTCAGGGTCAAAGTCTCTGGTAACTTAATCTGTCTCTCCCCCCCGATTTGTTCACTTCCTTCCTTTTGTTTGCCTCCGGAGCAGTAACGGAGTAGCCAGGCTCAACTCCTGTGTTTGCTGGCTTCCAAATTCTTAAACCAAACATTTGTGTAAACCCGGCAGGAGATGGGTGAATGAATCTGAAACTCTCCATTGTGGCGAATTTCAATCTTTAATCCACTGGTATCAGTAGGTATAGAATTGCACCACAGGTAGATGTGAAAAGGAAGCATGTTGGTAGTAGCTTAAATTTGCCGCACAAGGGTCCTAGACTCCACTGAATACCTAAATAAAACTTAACCACCCCTGGACGAATATGAGGAAGTCTGAAAACTGCTCTCAGTACAGGATACAGAGATTGAGGACAAACACAGTTTTCTCAGTGTTCATGAAAGCTTTCCTGAAAAGAGTAGCTGGCTGCAGAAGAAGCAAAATCCAACAGGGGAAGAGAACAGAGCAGGGCCACAATCTGCTTCCAATCAGAAAGGGCTAATAGTACTTCTGCAACTTTTGTTATTTTTTGTTTCAGAATCCTGTCAAGAGCCTTTGTGTGGATTGTCTCAACTACCAGGGGATAGGAGCTTACTTAGCTGGTAGCTGTTTGAAAAGTGGCTGATGCTTTTAAAAATACCTCTGTCTCTTTTGTTCTCTGCCTGCTGCCTTGACTTTGGTGTTCCTAGTTTTGACATCTGCTCTTCATCCAATCATGTATTTTGACAGTGTACTTGTAGGGCATGAAAGGGGCTTTCTTTCAAAGGCCTTATGTCATTTCTTTCTTTGATGATTGCCATTTTCTCTGTAAATCAGCTTCCATTAAAAAAATAAAATAAAATCAAAACCAAATCCTTTCTAATCAGAATGACTGAAAACTCTAGATGAACTTTCTGAGACATTTTTCCTTTAATTTTTTAACATAAAGAGTAAGGATAATAAAAGAAGTAGTCATTTGAAGCTCTTACAATGCATCAATCGTATCTGAAAGTTAAAGCTGTTAATTGACTGAAGTAAAATCTTCAAAATATGAACTAGATCTTTCTGAAGAAGGCTGTGATTTATGCCTCATATTTACTAAGAACTTAAAAAATCTTTTGTCTTGACTAGAACTGCCATCTTCCTGCTCAATGAATTATGGTCTTCCTAACAAAGGTATTTTAAATGATCATTTTTCCCAGCTTGCTCCTGATTAAAAAGAGGAAAATATGCACTAAGAAAAGGTGTATCATGCATAGTTTTCCTGGAGTGAAAATGGAACTGTGGATAGTGAGCAGCTGGTATGTAAGTTATTATTAATGGTATTTCTTTACTCATAAGCCAGACAGGCAAAATACATAAGAATGGAGCAAAGCTTGGGGTGCCTCTGAATCCACCCAGAGAAGTTCCAGAACATAGGAAGAGATCAAGGTTAATAGATGGATGAAATCTGAGGGTTTATAAGGAGAGAAAAAAACAGCTGATGAATCGGAGAAAAATTGTAGTAACTGTCATTATTTTATGATATTCAACCCTATATTGGCTGCCTCAATTATTAGAAAGGAGGGAAGAAGTTTTAATAAAACAGCTGTATCTTAAGCCTGTATCTCCTCCTTTTGTGCACTGATCTAGTACGTGCAATGCCCCGTCCTTTTTTGCTTTTTGCTGTCACCAAATTACAAAATGGTGTGGAATTACTAAAATGATTATATAAGGCAAATTAAAAAAAAATGGGAACGATGGGCGAAAAGGCATTTTTCTCCCTTTTTAAGCACAGATATCTTCCCTTAAATCAAGCAGTAAATTATATCAGTTTTGAATGAAATTTGATTATTCAGAATAAGTACAGAACATAGGATTCCTTCTACTACTTCATAGGAGGCTAGACTCCTTCAGCCTTTCCAGCATGCCCATGCAAATTATGATTCTAAAATGTGGTGCCTTAGCAGACAGGGACTGATTAATTTGACTAATTCATGCAGGCTTGGGCAAGAGGCCTTGGCTGCTTCCTGGAAGAGTTATCTGTGGTAAACCCATGGAGAGAAGAGTAAAGGAACCTTTGGCCAAGTGACTTGACTGAGGTAAAATGTGGGGGAATCTACTTGCTCCTTGAAAGATCAAGGCAGGTTAGCAAGTTACAGCAGAGAGCTGCACGGCCTCAATTTCTGCTATGCAAATACCTCCCATTACAATTTGAATGACTAGTGTGGTATGAGACACTTGTAGTCAGAATTGTCTTCCAGATTGCTAAACTCTGTTATTCTCTTTTGTTTTAAATTGTCCAACAGATGGTGGTACTTTCGTCCAAGTCTTCTAGGAGGCTGGACTTCGATTTCAGAGTAGGAATGTTTATCCTGATATTCAATCTTCTTTTACTTTGTCTTTCTTACATTTTCTGAATCATAATCATACCTTCTTTGACTAAGAACGCCATGCAATTGCATTCTATCAACCACTGTGTAGTATCCTGCAGATCCAAGCTTGCTACCTTCTGTGGATGATGAAGAGGAAGAAAGTCACTCCTCGGCCTGGGTAATTCTGATATCTCCCTGCTATTTCCTACAGTTAATGATAGCAGCCATTATTTGAGATTTAGCTGATCTTGCTGCATTTTAAGTCCATGGAAATACTGTAATTGATTTCCACTGGAGAAAGCTAAGAACTTGTGCTGTGCAATCTTATATTTCGTGGAATTTTGCAACTTCCCTGAACTTTCTTTGACATTACTACAGCTGTCTGGTTTATCTGAATTGCCATACCTACGGTATGCAGAAGATTGTCAACTCTTGCATACAAGAAATTATGGCTTTTTCATACAATTTCTAAAAGTGTATCAACCTTCACCACCACCACTCTTCTATTTTCAGTTTTCTTTTTGTATTATTGAACTCTTTTACCTTCACTGTTTTGCAAGTACCTCCCTCCTGCTGAATATCTGTTTCAATTTATTTTCCCTCAGATACATTAACTCGAGATTTTTTTCACATTGACTCTTATTTTGTTACTTCCTGGCTATATTTCTATATTTCTGACCCCTCTAGGACACTATGTTTTACGATTAAACAAACCTGTTCATGTGCTCCATGAAAGACGAGATCGTGCACTTGTAGGTTTATTTTTATTCAATCACAGTGAAAACTGCACTTTGAGGGAAGGTTCTATTGCATTTAACTACTTATCTAGGATTTATTAAAATAAACAGCACAGGAGTCAAGATCTTCCAGATGGGATCACACTTTAAATTGTGTTTCAAAATATATGTATGGACTTGTGGGTTTTCTACGTATAATTCCTCTGTTTAATGAAGCTTAGTTACCTTCACCCTGGATTAGTTGTTCATTATTGTGGGTTCAGATACTCCAGAACACTCAGTACATCATGAATTTGGACAGGTTGTGTGTTGTGACTGAAAGGTGTTTACCTTTCCATGGTATCTTGCATGTGAGACCAATGAAAATGTTATGTACATCATGCTCTGCCATAATCAAGATGACTCCAGTATTTTCTGGAACTCTGCCTTATTTTGCAAGTATTATTTTTTGTCCTGCTGCACTGCATAGAGAAACTCGAGCTAAAAGCCAATTAGAGGTTACGCAACATTGTTGACTGCTGAAGGAGAACTGGATTTCTGCAGGGAAGAAGTCTTTCATCAGATCAAAATTCTAAGCTTATTTAGCAATATTTCAAGAATCAAATTCAAATATTTTTGCTGGTGTGCTAAAAAGTCCAAAGCTTCCAGTTAAAAGATTAGATAGTTTGATTTTCATAGAAAGTTTACAGGAAAAGAAAATATTTTGCCATGTACGTGGAAGGGTTGCACTGAGCCAGGTTTTCATCTGTTGCATCAGTGTAATGCTAAATGAATTCTACTGATCCTAGTGGGATAATGTGGGACTTTTTTCTGGATTCACACTGGTCTTACTGATATCAGAGCCTAACTTACTATTTTTAATGGACTTTAGGGAAAGTATTGAGGTTATTTGAAGGATTTCTGCAACATACAGGGGATGCGTGAAGGTATAATTTTGGCTTTACAAAGTATTAGAGAAGGCTGCAGGGAAAAAAGTCCTTGACTGAAGTAAGTTACAAGCAAAATACCTTTTTCTTTCTATCTTTTTTCTTATTATTATTTTCAACACTACAGTGATGGTAAAGTTTAAATAAGCATACTGCACAGCTATGGAAGAAATAAAACTCACAACTGTATTACATCAAAAACTAGAGCTCAAGCAAGCTAAAATCAAAGCCCGTGTCAAGTACATCAAGATCACCATCAGGCTTTGTCTGCCTGCTCAAAGAGCTTTTTCTTGATAAAGGGGAAAAAGGCAGGAGGGAGCAAGGTTTTACACTCATAACTCATGTTCCATATCACAGAACAGCTGCTCCAGGCTTTGTCTCATCCTTTAAACCTATTCTTTAGTGAGGAATGAAAGAAAGGAGTGAGAAATCCACCAGAGGAGGTGTGTGGTGTATGTGTAGGTAATCTCACCATGCTGACAGCTTGCTGTACTGCCATTTAAACGTAACCATGACTGCCTAAGGAAACAGGAACATGGCTGTGTGCTGTGTGCATCTTCTCTTACCCACTACACACTCGTGCTCATTACAGCTCTTTCTTTAAACTTCTGGCTAGACAGCTGGCAGGGCCTCAGAGGAGTGCTGAGTAAGAGAGCATGTAAATTACTGTTGTGTTTTACAGCCAAGATAAACTCAAACTGCAGGGCTATAGCCTGAACCGACACACATACAAAAAGGAACCTAGCAGGCCTCTGAAAGGCAAAGGGGAAAGCAAGCACATTTTAACAAACCTATCAATCATGGTGGGGTAGGGAGAAGCAAATGCACACAAAATATAATCCTTCTGTACGTCTAAAGAGTAAAGCAAGGTTAATAGCTCTGTGTGTACAACCATAAATCTGTAATTTTAAATTAGTATTTTTTTAAGTAGCTTTAGGCTTACTTGTACTGGCTTCACTGTAGATTGCCAAAGACAGCAATAGATTTGGGGCGATAATTTTCATATTATATGCTTTCCTATGTGAGGCTTAGTACACTTATCATTTCAAGTAGGTCAGTGCTAGGATAAAGCTCCCACGTGAGCACTGAGCAGGCTGCTTTTCTCGGAACTGCCTGTGCTGGCTCCGTAACTCCCACAGCACCAGCTGTAGACCACTGTTTGAAACGCCTTCAAGATACACTGGGATCCTAAAGGGTTATGAGGTTTATAACTTAATTTAACAATTAAATAATTGTTTCAGATCCATATTCATTTCTAACTGACTTTGTACAGGAAAGAACAAGTTATTTTTTTCCCAATACGAGCGGCTCTGTTTAATGCAGCACCCAGAGTTGGGATGTCATGCTGCAGAATGCAGGATTTCTCTGAATGCTGGCTGTAATGTCAGGTATCAAATATTCAGATAGTTTTATACAGACACAGTCCAGAATGCTATTGTGCGTTACTGTGAGTATTCCCTGAGAGTACCGTGTAGTTTGTGCAAAACAGAGAAATTGAAAATATGTTCATCCTGACAGATTCTCTCAATAACAAGTGTCCAAAGACTGCAAAATATGCACTGGATTTATTTCAAAACCTATGGACTGAGGCGCAGTGTGTGGTGTGTTTTACTGATCTGCTGCACGGAAACATAGTGCACAAAGCTTTATCTTTCAGCCAGAAAGCCTGGAACCTCTGGGAGAGCGCAGTCTAAATCAAGAATCAAAACATCTCCCCAGCGCAACTGCAAATTGAAAAGAAGCCCTTGTACTGTGCTGGCAATGATATTGATGGAAGATGACTTTGAAATGCTGAAAAGGTTCTCAGATCAACTTGGTGACTTTTCTTAGGTGAGAAAAATGTTAAAGCCAGAGATGTATTTGTTGTGATTTGTGGAGGTCTGAGAGGTGAGAAAGAGAGCTCTCAAGAAAAGAAATTATTTGTTTACTGTATAATAACAATATGATAGTGCTTGTTTAAAATTAATCACAGTGAATAAATAAAATATCGTTACTAAGGGAAGTGAGAGAACATATTCTACAAAAACTGTTAGAATAAAAATCTCTGTGGCTCCTATGACGAACGGTAATGTGGTTTTGATTAAGAAAAGTTCTTTTAGAGTCAAAACAATGTTGCCTTTGATCAACACTCTATTCCATATACTAAACTAAGTTTAACAAAACTTTCTGATTCCAGTTAAATTTAAAGACATTAAACTATACTATACAGTTAGTTATGTAGTTGTATGTAAAGTACCTATGGGGAGTTAGTACCAGGAAGAAGGTGAAATGTAAGGAATGCATCTGGGTGGATGTTAAAGCAAGTAGCACATCACAGGGTTTTTTCACTTTCCCCATCTCGTGAGCTGCCAAGTTGCAAGGTAACATGAGACTGATTCACAAGGTGATTCCAGAGGTGATGGCAGCACCAAGCTGAGCTAGAAGGAAGATATCAAGGATGTTAAAGAGTGCCACTGACAACTTCTGTTTCCAAATCTGGCTGATCTATGTCCCCTTGAACTCTTCTGCTTGAGGCAGCCACCAGAGAAGAGCTTGGGGAGCTATGGGCAAGGGTGATTTTGCTTTGAAAAAGTCCTGGTTTTGTGACTTAGCTTTTCCCCTTAACATTTCCTTTGCATTAAATCCTTTTGTATTTCTGCCTGCGCCTAAAACAAGTTGTTAAATTTTCACAGCCAAGTATATGTATTTAAATTGGTTATTTAGGTTAGGTTTGTTTAATTCTTGCCTTACAGAGAGACGTGGTACCTCTCTCTTCTTCAGACAATAGCAGCAAGAGTCCTTCTTAAGCTAGGGATTAATACACAATGGTTTGGGTCATGCTTTATGTGTTCAGATCCTAGTTTCACTTTGTGATACTGAACAATACTGAAATAGAGTGGCATGCCAAGAAAATGTGATTCTGTTCAAACAATGCAAAACCAAGATATGAGTTGGAATTTGCTTCATGAAGGGCCCTGGATCCTGCCTGCTCTGCGTGCTCTTACCACCAGTTGTGGCAGCACCGGACAGGCTGTGCAAACTGCCCTGACAGCTCATGTACAAGAGGCTGCATCCCTGCTCTGGGGTGCCCAGCATTACTTACAATCTAAGTGCCAAACCTCTGCGAGCACAATGAGAGAAAAAAAAATCAAAGCTGTGCCTTTTTGTGTTATACAGCTAGAAGGAGGAAATCAGTATTTTATGGAGAGCCTGAACATTCCCGTCTTAATGGGTATATAAAATTTCTGAGAGTAGCCCCATATTTTCTGTGAAGGATAGATTAAACTTGAGTGCAGATTATTTGTCATATTGATAATAATTACACATATAGGAAGAGTGTTTCATCTCTATTGATCTCTCTCTGAGTCCAACAGAGCCCCTCTACAATGTCCTAAACCTGACATTGACACATAGTGTTGTCAGTATGTTACCAGACATAAAAGCTATCTAAATACTGTAATCTGTTCTCAGTCTACAACAGCACAACACGCATCCTTTCTGCTGTCTGTCATGAATCATGATACCTGACAAACACTTGTAATCGAGTTCACAGGATAGCATAGGGGCAAATACGGGTACACGTATTTTCTAAACCTAAGGGTACCACGTAATTCAACTTCTATAGCTGCAAGCTTTTTAATTCCAGTCATATAAAGGTGTCTATGGGACATTACACATTTCTTTTTAAACAATGATTTCCATACTTCCAGATACTCCAGTTACTTTTATTTTATTTTACATGAATGATAATTCTCACCTGGAATTCAGTCTAAGTTCTATCTATGAAGCAATAATTAAATAAATTAACATGTAGTGATTTGATAGTTAAGAAAGGTTTCCAAACTGGTTCTTTTGAGATTGTAATACAAGTTTTGCTGTGGAGACAGACTTCCAAATGTTAGATTAATCTTCTGGTCAATAAATATAGATATAAATATATATATATATATTTCTTTTATTAACTTTTAGTATCAGGAAGTCACATACACTTTTTGCACTACTTTTGCAGCAAGAAAGATGTAGAACATTTCTCCAAAGGAATTCTGAATTTATGTCATGATTTGTTCCTCTATACACTGCATACATTCAAGGCACCTTTCATCAGTTTCTCTGCGTCATCTCAAATTTTACACAGTGGTGTGGCATTTTGAAGACAACACTGGAATCGAACCCAAATATATTAACAGGTTGCCTTGTGATTAAAAGAGACAAGTTATTGTCTTAGAAATACACTCCCTAAAACTTTATGGTTTTTTTTCTCTCAAAGACAGACATTTGCTAGAGTGTTTGTCACATGATTCACTATGTTCATTGAAGATTGCCTTTGAAAAGATCTGAAGAGTAACTGAGTTATTCTCTTTAGAAAGCTCACACTTCTTATCCTATCAGTAAGGCATGAAGTGGTATAACAGGTGAGATATATGTCAAATTCTGCTGCTAGATTTTAATTGTTTCATCAGACCATCATATTCTATTTTTACAGTTGTTTCGTATCCCTTCCAAAAATAATTTCCATTCCTCAGTAATCTCATCTGACTTCTCTAATTTGCCGCCTCCAACTTCATTGTTCTATAGGATAGGTCGTAACACACGTAACTAAATGTTTCTCATCTGAATGGCATTCTACTGACTTGCTTAATCACATAAAAAAGGCCATTTATGCATTCTGCAACTTTTTTATTTTTGATTATGGAGTTAAATTTAGTGAGATAAAATCTAGAGGACTTTTAAAGAGGTCTTAGTATTTGTAAAACATAGACCAGTTTAAAAGCAAAACACTGTATTAATTTTGGATTCAATTTTAACTTTAGTTAAATATTATATTAACTGGATATGTACATGGGCCCCACTACTCATCTTTATTTTGGATAAGTGCAATCATTTAAGTGGATTTGATTGTGATATTATTTCAACAACAACTTTCAAAAACATTTGCAGTTTATCCTTGATAGAAAGGAGAATTAAAAATTAATATACAGTAAAGCCATCCTACATAGCAGCATGACAAAATCACAGAATCTTAGAATCATTGGGGTTGGAAGAGAGCTGTGGAGATCATCTAGTCCAGTCCACTCCTGAAGCGTATTTCCTAGAGTAGGTTGGACAGCAAAATGTCCAGGAGGATCTTGAATTTCTCCAGAGAGGGAGGCCCAACAACAGACTCTCCAAGCAGCCTATGCCAGTGCTCTGTAGCCCTACAAGAAGTTTTTCCTCATGTTTGTATGAAATTTCTTGTGCTCCAGTTTGTGCTTGTTGCCCCTTGTTCTGTAACTGAACAGAGCCTAGCCCCTTCCACTTAGCTCCTGCCCTTTAGAATATTTATAAAATTTGATAAGGCCTCTCAGTCTCTTCTAAAGCCTCACCAGTTCATGTCTCTCAGCATTTCTTCATCAGAAAGATGTTCAAGATCCCTAATCACCTTCATAGTCCTCCACTGAACTCTCTCCTGTCTTTTTTGAACAGAGGAGGCCTGGACTTCACACAGCATGCCAGAAGCAACCTCAGAGCAAAGTAGAGTGGGGGGGATCACCTTCCTTGACCTTCTAGCCATGCTCTTATCTTCAAGGATACCATTGACCTCCTTGGCAACAAGGGCACACTGCTGGTTCATGGCCAATCTGTTGGCCACCAGGACAAAGAAGTACTTCTCCACAGAGTATTTTTCCAGCAGGTCAGCCCATAACGTGCACAGATGTATGCAATTATTCCTCCCCAGGTATAGAACTCTACATTTGCCCTTGTTCAACTTTTCCAAGTTCCTGTCCAAACAACTATCCAGCCTGTCCAGATCTTGCTGAATGGAAGCACAGCCTTCTGGA